>NW_027448303.1:0-53428 GCF_038048845.1 Mixophyes fleayi
TGTTATTATCTTTAATAAACAGAATCCTGTTTAAGTTACAAAAGCGTTCTGGCTTAACATCCACATTAACACCGCTGAACACCTTTATCAACATCAAAAGGTATAACCAACTGTTATGCACGTTTTGTCGCTATCCAATAAAGATTGTCGAATCTCGATTTGTGTTTCCAACGCACAAATATTTATTCTCAAAAAGTAGCAAAATAATTCAAGCGAAATAATAATAAGTACAGCCGTTACTTATCGCAGGCGCTCTGGATCCAGTGAACAGTCATTCAGGTCTGAAGTCTGTGGTCAAGATGACTGAACACTAGATGAAAGCTACTGCTTATATGTAAACAGAAATACAGTAAAACAATACAGATGGTATGGCTTGCTTCTATTGGTCCAGGCTTCAGGAAGGTCCAGGGGATTGCAGATCATAGGCTAGTTCAAACTAAAGAATCCAAAGATGGGGGGGTCATCTCTCCAGGGGATGTGCTCCTTTCTTCCCACCAAGACTCCAGTTACAACTAGTCCATTAGCATTTTATAGTCAGCATCATATTAAAGGTTTATTCCCTAACATCAATAACTTGAGTATGCAATGTGCGATCTCTTCGCCGAATGAACCCGACAGCTGCTGATGTAAAGGGGATTAATATGATTCCAGACACCTGTACTATATGTATCAATAATATGCATATAACTTATAATATTACACATAAACACTACTATATTTCAACATAAATAACTATGTGTTGCAATTACGATTAATGTGTACTATTTACAAATGTGTGTGTTTGTGCGAATGTATACAAAAGTGTAAAAACTGTTATTGCCACGTGTTGCGGCTGGATACGCCCTTCCACGCCGTAGCGTGCTCTACGCCTAATTTCAGACAAAGACAACCAAGTGTCACGGGCACTAGGAGTCTTTGCCCAGGATATCACCAGATGATGTTCTTACCAGAGTAATATAGCTGGTACTATGGTCCTCTGGTAGCAGGGTGACAACGGAACAGGAGAATCAGCAGATGGTGAGAGAATGCTCAAGGAAAGTCTATGACTAGCAGCAACTGGTAATGACTTAGATGTATGAACACGAGGAACCAGATGGACAAGTAAACGTGAGGAGAGTTAGTGGTCTGCGTACAGCAAGTTGTACCACTGCTATAGTGAGGAAGAATGTCCAGGAGTAGAGAGGAGTTAGTGAAAGTCAGTGGTCTGCGTATAGCAAGTTGTACCACTGTCTATAGTGAAGGAATGGGTTCCAGGTGCAAGTAGGTATTGGGGAAGTCAGTGGTCTGCGTACAGCAAGTTGTACCACTGCTTATGTGAGAGGATACTTGAAACTGGTGCCAATGGGAAACAGGAGTCAGTGGTCTGCGTTCAGCAAGTTGTACCACTGCTATATATATGTGAGGAGGGACACGAGGAGATGAATGGAATACAGAGGATACACGGGGGGGAACACAGAACTTGATTCCACGATGATAACCACAATACAATAATAACTGACAAGCGCTGCTTGAAGTATACAAAGTCACTATAGAGATCCAGGTAATAGGAAACAAAGTCAATAGTAACAATAGCTCAGTAGATGGAAGACTCCGGAGATGAACACAACACAGTCCAGACGGATATGCAACACAATAGCAAAGTCAATGGAAAATATGCATACCGCGGTTCAGGAGAGCAGGCTGTCAAGAAGAAGTGCAGGGATACCTGAACGGCTGAACGCCGGCAGGAGGAGAGACCACTGGAGGATGGAAGCGGTAATCAGGTTGGTGCAGCGCACGACAGGTAACCGGTCATCAAAGGAGCAATACTCAGGAAGCAGTAGTAAGTAAAGCTGGAAACATGATGAACACGGGAGAGTTGAGGCTGTCTGGTATCCGGCAGTAGTAGCGGAGGCAGCGGAGGCGAGACACGCTGAACACAGGAGAGTAGAGATGGTCTGGAATCCGGCAGCAGTAGCAGATAGGAATCAGTGGAGAGCTGACACGATGAACACAGGAGAGTTGAGGCGGTCTGGAACCCGGCAGTAGTAACGGAGGCAGCGGAGAGCAGACATGCTGAACACAGGAGAGTTGAGGCGGTCTGGAATCCGGCAGCAGTAGCAGATAGGAATCAGCTGAGTGCAGACACGATGAACACAGGAGAGTTGAAGTGGTCTGGAAACCACAATCGTAGTAGACAGGAATCAGCTGGAGCTGAATACACGAGGAAACACAGGAACACCTTCAGAGGCTCATGGGGAATGAGACTCCAAGATCAGGCAACTAGGTAATGATCACAGGTGGTTTAAATAGGGAGGGTTGCCTGATCATCCAATTAATTAAAAGCAACAGGTACTGAAGGTTTCATAAGGGCTGCACATGCTCAGACCCTCAGGATGGCGGACGGCCACGGTTCCAGAACACAGAAGAAATGGCACTCACAGTCCGGTGAGTGACACCAAGTTTGCTCGATATTAATTGAAATAACTTTATCCAATTTGCTGACTTCGACAGCTCCACCCTTTGATAGTGTTATAAACTATCCCATAATCACCGTCTCAAGTTCAGGATTATACAACACATCTTCACAGACCATGATCTCGGTATCTCTCATCACCCTTTCAGTCTCGTTCTCAGTGTTTCTCCCAGAAGACTGTTTTCCACACTTCAACACAGTAGGAACACATTTGACACCTAAACCAATTGCTAAGATGACACGCAGTATAAGGAGAAGGAGCTTACACTAGCAACCATTTCCTGTACCCACTCCCCCAGACCAGAGAACCATTTCACAGGGTTCAACTATGAGAACCACCCTGCCACCTTTTCCCCGATCTCATATAACAAAGAATTATGGTTCCTTCGAAATTCCCATTTCAGTTGCAGAATTTCATCCATCTTACGGTCTATAACCTCTTTGGGGTCATCTGTATTATTGGTGATGTACGTGCAACATTTGACACCAAACTGGGTGGCCAAAGTCACACAGTATCCACCAGTAATAGAGGTGAGATAATTCAGTACCAATCTATGTTGCACCAACTCCTTCTTGTACGCTTGTAGCTCCCTTCCAGTATACCTGAAAGTGTCATCATACATCTCTGTGATATTGTCTATCAATTTAGCTAGGTCTTGAATATATTTAAAATTTAAAGTTCCCCGAGCAGTCCTGGTGAGATCTAGAGCAACCAAAACTTGAAAACCAGTGGTTTCACTAATCAATTTTGTAGCTATGGGCTCCTCACCAGGAATCATATTTCTCTTGCCACGGTGTTCATACTGTGTGCGTATGTATGGTGGTGATGTAGTCTTGTGAATACCAACCATTTCTTCATGACTTATAGTCATGATTTCAGGAACCAGTTTACCTAAGAAACAATACTCATCAGACAATAGCCCCTCACACTGTCTCTGAGTTCCCGAGCTAGCAGACTTTTTCATAACCCCTGGACTAAGCTTGATAATGGGCTGCTCTGGGTATTCTAGTAACTTTTCCTCAATCTCCATCTCATCGGTATCACTACCAGAACCTGCCTCTGTCCTCCATCCTCCTTCACAAAAATAGAGTGTCCTATAAAAAGTAAAAACAAGGATAATCCTGGAACAAAAGAAAAACAAAAAACGGCACTCCATCGCTGGAGAGGCAACGTCTCTGGTTCAGGTGTCTTGACTGCAGGCTTTAGGTCTCCCGAAACAGGTTTACGAGTGACCGATCGGTGTCGTCGGTCTCAGTTTTATCTTGCACTTTTCTCCGGGTTACTGACTTTCCTGCAGTGGGTGGAATGGACCCAAGTGTCTCTCTCTGCAACCTTCAGTAATGTGATACTGGTCAGCAACACTTGGTACGGGCCTTCCCAACGGTCTGTTAAACAACCTGAGCATAAGAAATTGCGGATCATAACATAGTCCCCAGGTTCAACATCATGACAGTTCGTTTCTGGCATACCAGGTTACAGCATTTTTAGTTTTTGTTGTTGCTGCTTTAGCTCTCTGCTCATTTTTATAAGATATTGTACAGTCACTTCATTATTACACTTTAAGTCGTCTTGCGGACTCACGATCAAATGAGGTTGTTGGCCGAACAGTATCTCAAAGAGGGACAGATTAAGAGGAGGTCTAGGAGTGGTTTGGATGCTATGGAGGACTAGTGGCAAAGCTTCAGGCCACGCCAACCCAACCCAGTTTCAGCCATTATCTTACCAAGCTTGTTCTTAATAGTACCATTTACTCTTTCCACCTTACCACTGGCTTGTGGTCGGTGAGGGGTGTGAAGTCTGCTACTGATTCCCATGAGCTTACACATATTTTGGAAGATATCACCAGTAAAGTGGGCACCCCTATCACTTTTGATGATTCTAGGGATACCAAACCTACACAAAAACTCTTGTACAATTTTCTTTGCAGTGAACACAGCAGTATTAGTGGCTGCCGGATATGCTTCTACCCAACCGGAAAACACATTAATACATACTAAGACATACTTTAGATTCCTGCACGGTGGTAATTGGATATAGTCAATTTGTATTACCTGAAAAGGTCCGTCTGTATGTAGGGATGTGGGATGGCTTAGTTGGAATAGTGTTCCCGACATTTTTCCTCAAACAAGTAAGACATGACATTGCCTTCTTACCAGCCTGAGAGGAAAATCCAGGAGCAAACCAGTATGCTCTCACTAGTTTGCACATACCTTCTTTACCCAGGTGAGTCAGACCATGTGCTGCTTCAGCCAGGCTTGGATAGTATGTTCTGGGAGCTACAGGCTTACCTTGTCCATATCTCCAGAGTCCTGAGGACTCTTGACCACATCCCTTCGCCTTCCAGACTGCAGGGAACACAAATCTTGCATTTCAATTAATTTCTGCATGTCTAATGTCTGAAAAACCATCATTGTCTCGGTCGATACAGTCATAGGTTGCCCTGCTGCCCATTTGGCAGCTTCGTCCGCCCTGTTGTTGCCCAATGACACCAGGTTTTCTTCAGAAGTGTGGGCCTTACATTTTATGATGGCTACTGTCCTGGATAACTGTATCGCTGCAAAAGTCCTTTTATGTGTTGTGAGTGTGCCACTAGCGTGCCTGCCGTTGTCGTAAAGTTTCTAAGACGCCAAAGGGCCCCAAAATCGTGCACTACCCCGAAGGCGTACCTAGAGTCAGTATATATATTAGCTGATTTACCCTTTGCCAACTCAAAAGCTCTCCTTAATGCTACTAGTTCCGCCACCTGGGCTGATTGAGGTGAGCCAAGGGGTCTAGCTTCTACAACATCCTGATCATCTACAACAGCATAACTAGTACATAGTTCTCCAGTCTCTGTCTGTCTATGACAACCCCCATCTACATAAAACGTAAATCTACATTTTCTAAGGGGGTGTCACGTATGTCGGGCACGTATGTCGGGCCTAGCAGTAAAGGTCTGGTTCTGGTATTCCATACAATCATGCGTATCAGTACTCTTGCCAAACTTATCACCACACAGTGTCTCCTCACCTCCAACCCTTTGTGTCTCTTGAGACACATAAGGTATGTAGCTGGATTTAAGGTGCTACATTGTTTGATGGTGATGTTCGAGGGTGCCATCAGAGCTAGTTCCCATTTTGTGAATCTAGCTGAAGAGACATGTCTGGTTTCAGCTGAATTTAACAGAGCTGATACAGCATGGGGTGTATAGACAGTTGAATCACGTCCTAATACTACGTCCTCGCTCTTACTTACCAGAAGAGCAGTTGCTGCTACACTTCTGAGACATGTTGGGAGTGATCTTGCCACAGTGTCCAATTGTGCACTGTAGTATGCTACCGGTCTGCTAGCGTCACCATGTTTCTGTGTGAGGACACCTGCAGCACAACCATCAGCTTCCGTACAGTATAGCTCAAAAGGCTTTTCATAATCAGGTATTCCCAATGCAGGTGCTCTAGTCAGACTATCTTTGAGATTAAAGAACGCTTGCTCTGACTCCTATGTGTGTACGACACGTTCTGGTTTTGAGGAAGAGACTAGCTCCTGCAATGGTAATGCCAAAATAGAAAAACCTGGGATCCAGGATCTACAGTATCCACACATCCCCAAGAAGGTACGAATTTGCTTCTGGCTCTGCGGCAGAGTCATGTGTTGTATGGCCTCAATTCTGTCGGTCGTCAAGTGTCTTAGCCCCTGGGTGAGACAGCATCCTAAGTATTTGACCTTAGTCTGACATGGCTGTAACTTGTCCTTTGCCACTTTGTGCCCTGTTTGCGAGAGATGGAGCAACAACAATTTAGTATCATGTAAACATGACATAAAAGAATCAGAGCACAACAACAAATCGTCCACATATTGAATTAGAACAGACCCATTGCTTGGCTGGAAAGTTTGTAAACAGTCATGTAAGGCTTGAGAGAAAATACAGGGGCTGTCAATGAACCCCTGGGGCAGTCTGGTCCATGTATATTGCACCCCCCGGTAGGATAATGCAAAAAGGTATTGGCAGTCAGGGTGAAGAGGGACTGAGAAGAAAGCAGAACATAGATCAATGACAGTAAAATGACTAGCAGACGGTGGAATCTGCATGAGGATGACAGCTGGATTGGGCATTACGGGGAATTGGCTCTCAACAACTTTATTAATTCCCCATAAGTCCTGGAGTAATCTGCAGCCCCTCCCCCCACTCTTCTTCACAGGGAAAATGGGACTATTTGTTGTGCTGGATGTACGAATTAAAATCCCTTGTTGCAACAGCCTCTCAATAACAGGATATACCCCTAGTTCCACCTCCGGTTTTAATGGATACTGTGGGATTTTTGGAGCTATCCTACCACTTTTTAGATTTACCATCACAGGAGCTACATTTGCCATCAATACAGTGTCCTGTCCATCTCTGGTCCATAGGGAACCCGGTATTTCCAGCAACATCCCCTTTACTTGAGATGGACTTTGTTCTATAACGGTAGAGTGCAACATCAACCTTTGAGGAGTGTCCAAAATATCTGTACCTCATGCACAACCTTCTCTGCTATATCTAGGAATACACCATCTGGGGTACAGTATATGACACATCCCATTTTACATAACAAGTCTCTTCCCAGCAAGTTAGTAGGAGCTTCTGCAGCCAAGAGAAATGAATGCTTGGTAGGCAGGTGCCCGATAGTAACTTCTGTAGGTTTAGTTAAAGGATAATGTAACACTCTTCCCGTTACCCCCATAGCTGGAATAGTTTTACTGGTCACTTGTAGATTGAAAGGAGAGGTTATCACAGATCTGGCCGCCTCTGTATCTACAAGAAAAGTTTGTTTCCTACCAGCTATATCATTGTTAGTTCTTCTCTCAGACTCTCAGTTAACCTCACTGGCTGTAGACTACAGGTATGACTTGACCCCTAGCGCTGACTATCGCTTTCCCGCGCAGCATTTGCTGCTATAACATGCGCGGGCAGGTGTGAGTCTTCTAATCTATGTGAGTTCCTCTTTGGAGGATATTTATGTGACCCATCCCTATGTGTATCGAGTCTTTCCTTTTTACAATCTCTTATGAAATGTCATTCTTTGTTACAGTTGAAACACCTGATTATTTTATGTTTCTTCTTATGTGGGTTTTATGCTGGTGGTCGTGTATGCATTCCCTCTAGAGCCTGTATACTTACCATCATTAAACTATCACTTTTCTCTTCCTTTTTCCTAAAAAGGTTTTTGTCATGCTCCACAGCAGACTCCCTAAGAGAATCTACTGTGATGCCTCTCCAATTAGGTAATGTGGTTTGTACCCTCTTCTTTAAATTTTCCCTAAGGCCATCCATTAATACCCATACCCCTACAGCTACCTCTTTGTGATGTGGGTCCTCGCCTATGTTTGATATTCAAGTGAACCGTGCTATTGCTTTTAGAGCTCTAACGAAGTAATCTGATGCGGTTTCACTATCTTTCTGTTTAATGGTGAAAAATTTACTCCAATTTACTACTACTGGAAAATAGATGGCTAAATGTGTGACAATTTGTTCTATATTATCTTCATTAACCTCATCTGTCAAGGTGTCGACTTCCTCCAACGAACAATCTTTAATACATTTTTGTATGTTAGTATTGGAAGGAAGACATGCCCTCAACACTACACGCCAATCTTTATTGGTTGGTTCGTTGTCATTTCCTAAGTCTTTAACAAACTTCTGACACTTAGCCAACTCTTTTCTAGGATCTGGGAATTCAGTCATGATGGAACGTAATTCTGATCTAGTCCTAGGACAATGCATTGTAACATTTCTTACAGGAACTACACCATCTTTATCTGCCTTCCCATTGGGAACTGATATTGTGCGGACTGGATACGTGCCCACCGGTTCACTATCTTCAGGATTATCTACAGGAGTAACTACTTCAGTACTTTGGATGTTATCCCTCTTAGTGGTCACACTACTCTCACCTATCTCAGCCATTGCCCCCTTTCCATACTTACGCTGAACCGCTAGCATATTAACAGCATGGGCAATGGCTGAAATTACAGTGGGTTCATCTTTTTCTTCAGAAACACTTGTTTTAAACTGACTTAAAATAGGATATAACTTAGCAATTTCCTTTTTTTAATTTTTAATAATGGCTGTACTTACTCCTCCCGCCACATAGGGTTGCGGGGGGCGCGCTTGCGCTAAGTTCTCCACGCTTCTCAACGGCTACTTCCGCTGTGCGCGCGCTTTTTGCCACGCCTACTTCCCCTGTGCACTCGCTGCTCTGCCACGTGTTTCCTTCCATTTGCCACAATTTCAAACAATCATTGTTTATTTCTCACTTTTGTTGACTTAATCAACCACACTTTATCTTTTACATTATTTAGTACCTCTGAATTAAAATTTCCTATTGTTGGGAAAGGCCTAACACAATCCTTGGTCATCTTGACCCACGTGTCGCAATAAACCGTTGCATATTCACCATATTTCTTACACATAAGAAACCTCGCTGAACCAATAGGCCCTTCCTTGGGCAGTACACTAGCCATCTCTAGCGTATGCTTAGCACCCATGTTGAACAGTACTAATCTATGTGGACCACAAATATACGGCAATACTTTGTCTCTTCCACAAACACTTTCAACCCTGTTGCTATAATCAATCTACCGCTAGAGATCTCTAATGGCCGTGGACGTATTTCCACTAGCCGTGTCCACTCGCTTCTTCTTGCACCCGGCGAGGACCCCTAAAACAGAAATATCACTGTGGACCCCAGGGCTATCAGCTCCTCGATACCCCGGCTCTACCACAAAATCTGTTGAGTTTATTATCGCTGGTAGCGCAAAGTCGATACAATCAACATGTCTTTCCAGTATAATTCCTCCAAGCTGCTCTCCCAATTCACACTCACGGTTGTCCTTACCGTGCGGTCAGAGGGCACCGCATACTAATACTAATTATCAATAAACCATGCGATCTATTGGGCGCGCTTGGTGAAAACCTCCTAGTTTTTGCCTTCGGTATATCTGCCTAATATACCGTTCACCAGTTGGGCACCTGCCTCGTCAGACAGCAACTGACACTCTATTCAACAATAGATCACAACTTTAGTGAATTGAAATCAAAAAAATCACACAACATACACCTTTTCTGCGCAGAAAATCAAAATTCCCAACAATAGTAATAACGTTTCAGAGGCTCTCACAAGTGATTATACTATGCATGTATAATAGCTATTATTATTATCATTTATTTGTTTGTTAGGCGCCACAAGGTATCCGCAGCTATCAAAACCATTGTTTGACCACGTGGCAAATCTACCGGAAGTTCACATGCGCTAGGCAGGAAGTACACATACGCTAAGCAATACAATATATTAAAGCGCAATATGACAATAAAAAGAAACAGTTTTCTCTTTTGTCCCTAGATTCAAGTTAGCAAACCTTCAGATTATGCAAAACGGACATTCAGTTTCACAACACAGAGTAAAGTTCAGGTTTTGAACACATTGCGTTCTTACCCGTATATGACGCGTCTCCACCCTTTGTTGCGGAACCGAAATCCGTTGGTCTTGCTTATCGTCCGGCAACGTAACCTCCGCTGCGAGCCCCCTAATTGTTATGCACGTTTTGTCGCTATCCAATAACGATTGTCGAATCTCGATTTGTGTTTCCAACGCACAAATATTTATTCTCAAAAAGTAGCAGAATAATTCAAGCGAAATAATAATAAGTACAGCCATTACTTATCACAGGCGCTCTGGATACAGTGAACAGTCATTCAGGTCTGAAGCCTGTGGTCAAGATGACTGAACACTAGATGAAAGCTACTGCTTATATGCAAACAGAAATACAGTAAAACAATGCAGATGGTATGGCTTGCTTCTATTGGTCCAGGCTTCAGGAAGGTCCAGGGGGTTGCAGATCATAGGCTAGTTCAAACTAAAGAATCCAAAGATGGGGGGTCATCTCTCCAGGGGATGTGCTCCTTTCTTCCCACCAAGACTCCAGTTACAACTAGTCCATTAGCATTTTATAGTCAGCATCATATTAAAGGTTTATTCCCTAACATCAATAACTAGAGTATGCAATGTGCAATCTCTTCGTCGAATGAACCGGACAGCTGCTGATGTAAAGGGGATTAATATGTTACCAGACATGACACTTTTCCTTTAACCTGTACTATATGTATCAATAATATGCATATAACTTATAATATTACACATTAACACTACTATATTTCGACATAAATAACTATGTGTTGCAATTACGATTAATGTGTACTATTTACAAATGTATGTGTTTGTGCGAATGTATACCAAAGTGTAAAAACTGTTATTGCCACGTGTTGCGGGTGGATAAACCCTTCCACGCCGTAGCATGCTCTATGCATAATTTCAGACAAAGACAACCAAGTTTGCTCGATATTAATTGAAATTACTTTATCCAATTTGCTGACTTCGACACAACATTTATGCTGTAAGACAGAAAGTGTATATGAGTATTTATCAGTCATTGCTCTTTGTGTCATGTGTGTATAACTGTAATAAGATAAAAAGAAAAGCATTTATGAATGTGTTTAAGCAAGTACACTAGCTTCCGTAGAGTATGTGTTTACAGTATGTGTTTAAATAGGAAATGGGAAAGAGAGAAATAAAGGTAGCATATACATGTTTCTGTGTGTTTAAATAGGATGTGCGCAAAGAATATGTGTTTAAGTGGAATATAGATAAATGTCTGCTTGCACGTGTGTTTGTAAGTAAGAGGATGTTTATATGGAGAGCATGTGTAAGAAAGAAACATGTGTTCAGGCCTAAGGGATAATACAGCATAGAAAGAGAGAGAGAGAATTGGGGGGAAATAAGCTACTACAGCATTCCTGAGATTGGGAAGGAGCTAACCGTTATTAAGCATGTGTGAAAAGGTTGCCTAAAGATTCAGAAAGTTAATAGAAATGGACAGAATCTCTACTTATACATGCAAGCAAAGCATATTATAAATCAGGACAAGCAGAGTTAATGGATGGAATAAATGCAATCAGAGTATAATAAGAAGGTAAATGTTAACAGAAAAGATGGATAAAATGCAGGCAGAGTATATAAGATGCAGGTGGATAGGGTATAAGCTTATGAATATAGAGAAGTTATTGCAGTATAAAACTTACAGTGGAATGTTGCAGTGTGTCCTGTAGGCTCCAGGTGAAAGAGGTGTATGTAGCAAAGAGGCAGATCAGCGGCAGTGCACAGAGACGTAGAGAGCGATGATCCACGGCAGTTACCACTAATGAGTGGAGCAGATAAGCGGAGATCAGCGGCAGTGCACAGAAAGGTAGAGATCGAACACATCAAAGAGTAGGGAGCTGCTTCCAGGCCAGGAGACTGACGCAGGAGACTGAGAAGGAGAATGAGAATGAGAAGGAGGAGGACTTGTCCTTGCATAACATAATTTCCCATATTCATACAACAATGAAGAGGAAATTCATTCTTATTCCAGGACAGATCATACTTAATCATTTATACATTATATTGGAGTAGATTTCAACTATTATCTGTGCCACACTCTATTTCTCCACAAACAGATGTAACAAATATTAATATGACTCTTGTTTTGCATGTGGTGTCAGTAGCAGCCGCTTGGGACACTCTTACTGGAGGCGAAAGTCATTCATTCATTGACTCCAGTCCCTTATTGAATATAAATAAATAAATAAAAATGACAGCATGCCCACCCCCAAAGATGAATGACCAGTGCCAGTGCTTATAGCTAAAACTAATTGCTTTTATTCCAAGAGGACAAAAAGCATGTAACCAGCATCAGGCTACAGCAGGCTGAGCTGGTGACATCATAACAGCCCTGGAGTCCATTCGTCATAATGTGAGCCAGACCCAACCTGGTCAGCACATTGTTAAATTCCTTATGGGAATCGGGCACACCAAAAAAATGTACTACCCACAACTACAGAAATGCTGCCTGTACTGAATAGAACCAGGGCTCTTCTCAACCTCCACTAGGTAGTGGAGGCCATGGTAATTTAATAAAATAATTAGTTTTGTGAATGGAACGGGCCACTGTCTTGATCTTGTTTTCTCTAGACTATGCTGAGTTTCTCATTTCCTTATCACTCTTTTCCCCCTCTCGGATCATCACCTTAATAGCTTTTTACTCACCCCCAGTTCTTTACCCTCCCCAGTGTCAAACTCTTCTAAGCCTCCTCACACCCGCAGGAATATTAACTCTATTGAATCTCAACAGTTTTCCACCTCTATTCTACACCTTATCTCCCCAATTTCTACATTCTACTCCCCTGATAGGGCAGTACCTCATTTTCACCAAACCCTAGCAACTGCACTTGATCAAGTGGCTCCAGCAACTCTACATACTACGCGTAGACTTTGTTTGCCAACCGTGGCACACTAAAGTAACACAAACTGTACAAAAGCTTTTTCATAAAGCAGAATATCACTGTTGTAAATCTTGTACCTCTAATGATTTCATTACATATGCTGCTATCTACCACTCCTAGCGAAATGCTCTGGACACTGCAAAACAAACATACTTCCAATCTCTCATCTATGCTCAGGCTTCTAACTCCAAATGCCTTTTTCACACATTTAAATCTCTTTCTAAACAACCCTACCCCAAACCCACCTACTACCATCAGTGCCCAGGATCTTACTTCCTATTTCAAGGACAAAATAGATAATATCAGACTTGAAATGGTATCATCTCCCTCGACAAGCAGTCAGCTCAATTCCTTTGTAGCATCCTCTGACACTCTCTCTTCATTTGATCCCACAAATGAAGAGGAAGTTTCTACTCTCTTCTCATCTTCCTATTCTACCACCTGTCCTCTTTATCCCATACCATCACAAATTTATAGGTAGGTCCCTGTCTCCTGTGCTAATTCCACCTCTAACTAAAATCTGTAATCCACTTTGTGGAATTTCCTCCCTCGCACAATAAGATTTTCCTCCTGTCTTCAAACCTTCAAGCGTTCTCGGAAAACACACCTCTTCAGACAAGCTTATGATATTCCTCAACCTCTCTCTTAATCTCTTTAGGTTACCCTATTATCACCCTCCAAGACAACAACCATCTGACCAACTTTGCTGTGTGACTGATCACAAAGCCCAATCAATACTTTTTACCTTTGCATTCTAGCTGGTCCAATATGCAATATGAAGTAGCACGTGCCCTGGTGTTTCAAACTCCCATTGTCCCATAGACTGTAGGCTTGTGAACAGGGCCCTCTTACCTCTCTGTCTGTCAGTATTACCCAGTATTGTTTTATTATTGTTTGTTCCCAATTGTTGTCAGGAGCCACGGTGGCCACAGGCACCGCCGCGACTCACTTCCTTCCCCGATGAGTGTCCTGGTCGTCATGGAGACGGCCGGGACGTCATTTCCTGTTACTCGGGCCCGACCGTTGTCAAGTCAGCGGCTGGACGCCGGGTGTAAGAAGCGGTGCGCCCCGGCAAGTGTTGCAGCCGGGCACATGCGCTAAGTGCTCTAGCCTGCGGGCAAATTGATCAGCTTGACCTCATTTATTAGTCCCAGTCTGTTGTTCATTACAGGGGTAAGCCCTGATTGGCCCATGTCACTATATAAGGCAGGGAGGGCTTAGCCTCCCTGACGGTTATAGCGTCCTAGTTTAATACTTGTGCTGACCTGCTTTATATTCTGCTGGATTTCTGTTGTGACCCTTTTGCCTGTTTACTGGACCTTGCCTTATTGCCTGTGACCCTGACCTTTTGGCCCGTACCTTGGATTCTGCTGATCTGCTCGTAATCCCGACCTTTGGCGTGTTTTCTGACTATTCTTCCCTGCAAGTGACCCCTGACCCTGGCTTTCGTCTGACTATCCATTACCAACTGTACTCTCTCCAGGCTTGCGCTGCGGTTAGTATAACAAACCTACACTACTTGGAGTTAAGTCCTGGGGGCATCCGAGTACCTGTGAGCGCGTCTAGCTCTATGGGAAAGGCGGCTGCTATAGGCGAAGACCTCCACTAGTCTGTTCTGCGGGTTCGTTATCTGACCACTAGCAGCCTAACAATTGTAAAGCGCTACGGAATTTGCTGGTGCTATATAAATAAATGATCATTGATGATGATGATGGAATTGCAACTTCTAGCAAGCCCAGACAGTCATTTACTGCTTAGGTATGCTGTAGCTTTTAGAACTATCAGATTTTAAAAATGCTAGCATACCAATGGTTGCCAATGGCTGCCAAAGTATTCTAGTGTTTGGAGAACTAAAGCCAGGATCCACTGGATTCTTTAGTTCAACCCACTGAACTAATGGTAAATAAACATACACAGTAATTTTTGAAGCCCTTTTATGGAAAGAAAGACTTCCCAGGCCCTTATTAACCATTTTATTACACACCTAAATGCAAAGGGAAGTTCATGGAGAATCGATTATTCATGACACAAGCCAAAGAGTAATAACCCCCTCTTCCCCAAAAGATGAACGCAACTATAGTGTCATATAGAGATGCTCACTGACCCCCGTGTTTTGGTTTTGGTTTTGGATGTGGATTACCGTCGTGTTTTGGTTTTGGTTTTGAAAAACAGCCCTTGCGTGTTTTGGTTTTGGTTTTGTTTGGCTTTGTTTAAAAATCAATGTTTTTGGGCATAAAATAACCGAATTTAGTGCTCCACCTGTTTCATGGATAAGTAAGGTAATTCTAAAGCTAATAAATTAGGAAGAAAACAGTTTAATCCCTGGTAGGTCATCCTTAATTCTGCACACAAACCTGATTGTCTTCCTCTCCATCTTAGCCTATTGGCAATGCAGCCATCGTCTTTGGGTGTATATTACACCATACACTTATAGTTAAATATATAAAGAAATGGACAAATGCAGTTTGGTTTCTGTCTCTCTAGGCCCCCCTCCACTTGTAGAAAATACTAAAAAATTCAGCCGTTATAGACTGTACAATATGAATTGAAATGGACAAATGCAGTTTGGTTTCAGTCTCTATAGGCCCCCCCCTCCACTTGTAGTTGAATAGAAAAAAAGCAGCCTGCATAGACTGAACCATAGAAAAAATAAATGGACCAAGGTAGTTTGGTCGCTGTCTATGTTTCCCCCGTCCTCCACTTGTAGTTGTATAGAAAAAAATCAGTCTGCATAGACTGTAGAATTAGAATATAAAAATAAATGGACAAAGGCAGTTTGGTATCTGTCTGCATCAGACCCCCTCTCCACTAGGAGTAAAATAGAAAACTATTCAGCCGTTATAGAGTCTAGAATATAAATAGAAATTGAGAAAGGCAAAAAGAAAAAAGGTACATTTTTTTTGGTGTGTGTTTTTTTCCCTGATCTAAAAAGACTATGTACTTTTACTTCGCCTTTCACAGAAGACGAACTGTGAACACTACCATCAGGACTGGTGACAGAACCTGGTTGCTGATTCTGCCCATACGTGGACTGCTTTGAATCCATTTTAATGAGCCCAAATCACTTGTAGTGCAAAATATTGTCTTATATAGATACTGCTGACAAATATGACTTTTGACAGCCAGAAAAATTACTGAAAAACACTGGTGAATATGGGACACCCCAAAAGCACTTGGAGTGCCATTTTTTTTTTAAAAAAAGCCTCCTCTATCCTCCTCTATTACTGCTCTAACAATTGCTAATATAATTGATATTAATATTAGAAGAATTGTATAGAATAGAATAGAAATAATAATGTGTCCAATTATTGCTCTGTCCCTGCGCTAATATAGCCTGTGACCTAACCCTGCTCTCTCCCTCTGTCAAATGGTGATGGATTGCTGTGGAGGCTGGTATTTATGCTTTTCAAATCTTGTGAGAATCGAGCTCAGAAATACGAATACGTCACAATGACATTTTGCCTCGATTTAGATTCTGAATGGATGGGAGAGTACCGAGCCTGCTCGGCTCGGTACTTGGATAGGCGAAATTCGGATGTATTCGGATCTTGGAGAACCGAGCCCGCACATCTCTAGTGTCATATCACGTATGGTGCATTTTTGTGCTGATCAAAGTCATAAGCCAGCATCTAAAAACTATAGTGGTCTTTTTACCTGAGTCTACTCTTAAGTTCTCTATATAACACATTTGAAATGCTCTATTTGATATCTACACCACATTGAAGTGAATGGAGGCACAGAGAACTCACATGCATCTACTGGTGCAATATTAGTTGCTGCGTATGATGCAAGATTGCTGTGATCCGATTTGCAGATGGTTTCACTATTTACCTCATTTGCTTTTTTTTTGGAGCAGTGAAACATTTTCTTTACCATAATGAAACCAGGACAAAACATTTATACCAAGTTATTGTACAAGCTACTGAAATAATTTCCTGTTGCATTTTATATATACATAAAAAAAAACTAGATGCAATTCAAATAATCCTTTGAACCAAATTCACTCTCCTCTAACATCATTCCATGTCCTATAATTCTCCATGCATCCCCTGATAATGAATGGACCACAGTTTAATAAAAAGAGATCCGGTAAACAATTAAAGGACTTACATCTCCTTCAATTGAATATCAAAATGTGCGTTTTCAATCCATGAAATAAAAAAAAATATTTTGTTGCTAAGAGTGGCTTTTATCAATAATACATGTGTGTGTAAGTTTAGAAAACATCATTTTAAATATCCAAATAAAAGATACAATTTTAAAAAGTAATTAGAAAGTGTACAAATAATATCACTAATATACATACTTGCCAACTTTTTCTCGTTGGCTTCAGGGATATCCCGGGGAGATGGGTGCGTGGGTGCGGGGCTTGACGAATTGCATCATTTTGGCACTGCCCCCTAAACGATTGTCACAATTGTGACCAATTACAAGAGGGGGCAGGGCTAAGATGATGCAATATTTGTGTCTTTAAGTCCCCACCCCGTCACTTATCTGTTGTGACGGGGCGATAACCGGGAGGTTGCCCTGCTGTCACGAAAGGTCTCCCGGACATTCCGGGAGAGTAGGCAACTATACGCTAAAGAAAAGCAGCAAATGAATCTCTACAGACTGAAGTGTCTTTTACATTTCTGTCTCCATTGCTGAAGTCATGTTGTCTTACCTGTCAGTCTTTGATTAAATCTTGGTCCCCATGAAAATGGCCACCTCCATAGGCATCAATAGATGGACATAGGACACAATTTCTAAACTGTGTCGTCATGCCACAGATGGCGAAGCCAACCACGTCTTGTACTGACTCAGTATCAGGGAGAATGCAAGTATGCTATTATAGTTGGCGTCTGGTGAAGAATTACTATACAAATAGTGTGCACTGCACAATTTAACAATTCTTTAATGCCATTGGTGTAGTTTTTAGATTATTGTTGTTTATAGTTCTGAGGAACACTGAAATATCATAAACAAACATATAAATACTTGGCGCAGTAAAATACTGGGCTTTACTGAAACACTATAAAACTATGTTGCTGCTTTAAAACCCAACATTCATCACAAGCAGATTCTTGAACTAGAAAGGATTTATGAGCTTTTGAGTTACAAATGACTTTGTTCAGATATTTGTACACTTTTTCTTTCAATTCTCATTTGTATCTTTCTCTTTTATAAAATTACAGTTTGCCATCAACGATAAATCATGCCAAAAATGATAAAATAATGTAATATTTTGGCTGTGAGTCTTAATTAGTTAGTTATTTTTGAAGCAAAATCTATGGAAGATTTCACAAATTGAATTGTGCTAAAATACAACAATGCAATGAAATGCCATATGTTGTGCTTCATTGAAAATAACGTATTCTCCAATTCAGATAATACAATATGTTTCTTCTGATATCTCACAGCACAATCAAAGAACATATGATTTATACCCTGTACTATGTTATTGTGCAGATATTTATGTAATGTCACCTTTCATCTTTGTGCTTAATTCAGCTTTATACAAATCGACTACATTGACTTTTTATGGCTATTTTAAATGGTCTGCAAAACATCAGCTTCATTATGGTTATTATGCAAAACATCAGATTTTAAACACAATTTGTATTAATTAGAGCTCTATGCCCATTTGAGCAGATGTGCAATTCAAACAGTTTTATTCTCAAACGTTTTATTGTATACATTATATAACATTTGATATAATCATGGTGTTAGGGAGTGCAGGTAACTGCTCTCTGAGCAGTTATGAATTAATTGCCTTGCTGATGCTGTTAACAGGCATTCAGGTCTTTACCTGTGTAGTGCGATCACACCTAGATTATGTCACCTAGAGGATTATCCCGACCTGAATTTAATTGGTGCCTGATGTCTTAAATACCTACCTGTGTCAGACAAAGGGCCTGATTCATTAGCGATCAGATCTGCCACTTTTTGCGGAAAATGCAAAAATCTTCTCTGCGCATGCCCAGAAAAGGGAGATAAGAAGGACAATCCGTTGCGTAAGCTAAGATTTTCTTAAGTTAAGATGAAAATCCTTCTTAACAGCACATAAAGAAGTTTACTGACCACTTAAGAAAAAGGGTTGGGAATGGGAGGAGAATGGGTGGCGATCTGAAATCAGTTAAGAAGAGTAGGCTTTATTTGTACTGACTTGAGAAGAGTAGGTGTTCCCTTTGTATTTGTCAGATAGTGACCAAAAAAACCTTTGAGTTTTATCTTAACTCCCCGCTGAAACCTAAGGAAGCTCAGGGTTATGTTTAAATCCAAACAGCTACAGCAGCAGCGCTGAGTATTAACAATAAAGTGTTCTAAAAGCACTGTTCGTTTAAAACACTCACAACTAAATATGCACAACATACATCTTAATACACTTCAAATAAAAAAAAAAAAAATTTTTTCGAAAATTTAATTTATATTTATCTCAAAAATTATACATTGTGTACATTTGTTTAAAAGCAACCTCTTTTTAATTTCAACCACAATGTAATAAATCGCACTGTAAAGTGGCTGATGTGTCAACAGTTAGCTGCTTATATTTGTTAAAACAGCTAACAATGCGCTATTAATAATATAAAAGTATAACGGCTTACTTTTAGAAAATTTGACGACCAAGCATATGCTTACATAAGGGACACATAGGGAATCCACCAAACATAGGAAGGATATATAATCCCCAGAGAGATAAGGGTGTTCAAGAGGATTCAAACTCAGGTTTCCACTGTTGAAAGGTGGATTGTCTAACCACTACACCCATAGTGCAAGTGCAAACAATATGTGCATGAAATAGACTAGAAGGAAAAGCCGAGCATCAACGTCTCTCATAACAAGCTTTTTTCCTTTTTTAATTTTTATTAATGTCAATGATTAAACTTTGAAATTTTATAGACATAAATCCTTGGCACATGCACACTTTAAATATTTGGCTATGGAAATCCATGTATAATAATACTTCTAATAATTATAGTACTAATAATAATTGGAATTTTTATTTTTTGTGGGGGGCACTTAGGTTTTTTAAGCTTTCATCTGTGGATATTTCCCATGTCTTTGCAATACAGTTTTTGGGAACAGCTACTTCTCTATGTTGTAGCTGCACACAAATTTCAACATGCTATGTAGCCATATTCCACAAAATGTAGCAGAAATCAAACTCAGGAACCCACTGATAAAAAGGGGATTGTCTAAATACTACGCCAACGTGCAAGTTGAAACAGTATGTGCATGAAATAGAGAAGAAGAAATAGCAGAGCATCACTGTCTCTCATAACAAACAGTTTTATTTTAATAATGTAAATTAATGAAACAATCAATCAATTACATTATTATTATCAACTCTACAAAGAAATATTGGAGCTCTAAATCCTTGGTACATCTACAGTTTAAATTTTAAGATATGGAAATTCCCAACACAGCACATGCATTACTGCCAACATGAAGGTTGAAGGATAAAAAATAAAGAATTACACACACATTCTCTTGTTCTCCATCATGAAATATGTGTCCTAGGAAATGTAAATGTTTTTCTTTTCTCACTTTCCTACCTGCCCCCCCCCCCAATAGTGCCACCCACTCTTATGTAGAGTTGTGTTTCTCTTTCTGTCACTTCATGGTGAGGTGGTCTCATTTTTATTTTAGTAACTCTTGACTGTACTTGCCTAAACAAAGATTGAAGATGAATTGGGATTTTGTCGTAAGTATAACTTTCATGTTTGAAGTCTACAGTGTAAATGCAAAGCTGTAAAGTCCTCAGCCAATGTTTTTGTTTGTTTGTAAACTCAGCCTTTTGTCACACATACAGGAGATCTTGGAGTTGCATTATAATCTGGTTCACGAGGAGGCTGATCCTCCAAACCAGCAACTGGTACAACCACAGTGGTGTTCGCGGCAGGTATGTTCCAGGTCACCTTCAGTCGTGTGCTGAAGGTTGTGCTCCGGGCATTCCTGTCACGGCTCTCTCAGTTTATCTATCTTACACTCGAAGAAGAGTCCCTTGTGCGGATTAAGCGGCAATTTGCCACCATAGCTGGCTTTCAACACATCATAGGGGCAGTAGATGGTACGCATGTGGCCTGGGTCCCATCGAGTGGGGATGCTTCTCTGTATTTGAACAGGAAGCATTTCCACTCGATAAATGTCCAGGCTATATGTGACCCCTCTCTCCAGATTCAAGACCTAGTTGCCAAATGGGGTGGGAGTATCCATGACTCCTTTGCGTTTTGGCAATCAGGGGGTGCAAGGCTACATGGAGATGCGTGGCTTCTTGCTAATTAGAATAATGTATTAACTCAATTTATTGTTAACCTTTTTTCACAAATCAAGTTATAAGTTACTGTACTTTGAATGTGATCTTTGTCCTCACATGTTCGGTTTCAACATTATGACATATAGTGCATGTGGCCTTTCTTTAGAGCAGTTTGAAAACTGTTTTTTGTTCTCTTTTACCATGTTTCAAAATGCTCTTGGTAATGTAGCCAGATTTACAACACAGATACATAACATCTAAGGTTACCTGATGTTTATAAATAGGCTATTTGCCTACATAATTATAAAGTTAGTAAATTTACAAGGCCATATGCCTAAGTCAAGTTGGGTTGCCATTTGTGTCTTTTGTAAATGTTAGTTATTTTTTGGGTAGTGGAAATTTTATAAGAGATGGCAAGTTTCAAAATAGTCACTTTATGTAAGATAGATATTGTCCATGCTTCCAAAATCACATAGACACATTGTTCAAAGCCTTCACCCTCCTGTTTGTGTTTTTCCAAAAGTGTTAACTTAACAATGTATTGTATAGTTTATTTCAGGTATTATTCCTCACTTAGCTGTTAGTTTGCCATTTCTATAATGTACTATATACATTTTTGACTGGTAGCATTTTGAGGGTGGTCATTTGTTACTGTTACAGTGTATTAATGAGTGTTTCTTATGTCTTTCTTCTCACCCTACATAGGAGACAACGCTTATCCCTTTTACGCCCTTGGCTCCTCACTCTGATGTTGAGCCCACACACAGAGCATGAGGTTGCATATAACTCGGCTCATTCAGGCACAAGATCGGTCATTGAGTGGGCATTTGGCCTTTTAAAGGCCCGTTTCAAATGCCTTGACCGGTCTGGTGGTGCACTGATGTATGGGCCGAGTAAAGTATGTGAAATCATAGCTCTGTGTGTGGTGTTTCACAATTTTGCTATCCAAAGTGGGGCTCCTGGGGTGGAGGAAGAGGTTGCTGGAGTGGATGAGGTGGGGGAGCGTGAAGCCAGAACCCGTGAATCAGATGAGGGGGCCAACTTCAAGCAGTATGCCATTGACACTTATTTTTGAGGTATATCTAATATATCATTACTGTTTCCTTTAAAGGTTAAATGTTAATTACACCGATGCTATCTGATTTAAAAGTAGCAAAACAAAATGATATGCCAACTTACATTGGAAACAAACTAATGGCTGACCAAACATACACGTGTTGTTGTTTTAATGAAAGTGAATCCAGTTGACATGCTTGTTAAATCTATGGCAACCTGTATGCGTTCTTGAAAATGCTTTAGGAATTCTCCTTAATTAAGTGGAAATTTTGGGGTAAAGCATTTGGCCTACCCAGCATAAATTGTTTTTTAAAAAACTAATGGCTAATGTGCAAACATCTATATCCTAAAGTATAGAAATTAAGGCTTAGCTTGCAAATGTCCTAACATGACCCATATGCTGTTTGAAGAATATCAATGATTACATGGCAGAATGGTTTGGTAAGGCAATGCCAATTACCTTACTAATCTTTTTGCCTTAAATTGTTAGCTACACTCTAGGATAACAGTGTTCACCAAGGAATGTAAAGTATATATTTTAATTTGTTGACATTATACTGAACAATATGTCACATTCATACAAGAAGTAATGTTTTACATTTGTATCCACAGGCTGTTTCACACACACATGGCGGACCATGTAGGTGCTGGCAGGGCATTTAGAGTTGCTGGAGGTGGCCATGGTGTAGTAGCCAGTTGAAGAATGTAAGTGTAAGAATCTATTGTGTTCTAAAAAAAGTAATATGTAATCTTATTTTAAAGTGTGGGTGCAGCATACAATTTGTCTGGTAATAAGCTTTGTGAATCAGACACTGATTTATGTGTCTGCCTAGGCAACGTTATCCAATCCACAGGTTTAGTAGCTGTATTTTTTTGGCAATATTCTCTCTAAAACCAACACAAAGCACACTCCAAAACCAATATATAGCTGAAGCGCACAAGCCAGTATTCCGAAGAGTACTGTGCCTTACAAGACCCTGTGAGTACTGTGCCTTACAAGACCCTTTACATGTTATGACCACCTTCATGTGCACAAAGGCATAAACTAAGTACTGGCAGTAAAGTTATATATGAGCTAATAATGTTGATTTTTGTCTTTTCTTTTCCCTTCAACAGCAAAAGCTGACATGCATAATAGCTGTGCATTTCGTGTCTTATCAGACGTTGAAGTATTTAGAAATTGCTACAGCCCTGCCTATGTGTTTCTACAATAGGCCCTGATTGTTTGGTTATCACCCAAGGAACTTTTTCTCAAAGACCATTGTCTTACTTTCCATGTATTGTTGTGCAAATATGTAATATTGTCTGATAATAAATATTACCCTGTAATAGTGTCAGCAATCTGTCCCCAATAAGTATATGCTGCTTACTACACTGCTGTTCTTCCCCTTGTCATACACAAAAATCACACCATAGTCCTTTGACACCCATTTAGGTACATGTATACTTGTACTATCTATTGTAGCCAGCCTAGCTTATTTTATCAGCCACATACAGCACTGTCCTTTAACGCACACTATATTTAGTGTGTTTAAACTAGCTAATTTTAGGGTTATTTATGTGGTTAGTAAGTAAGCACTCTTTTTTTGGCCCACATGTTAGGATTATGTATTTTGCAAGTAAAACATGGCATCTGAACTTAATCCTATCTATTTTGCCCTAACCTCTGTAAATGTGGGTAAAGTAGGATCCTTAAATGTTAAAATCGTTGGCCACCACACTTACAATACTAGGACATGTTAAAACTACATTGATCTTTTTGGACACCACTCACAATCACCAGTTTGCTCTGAATCATGCCCACAGACAAATGCAAAGCACAAAGTGCACACAATCAAGTCCACTGCCCTAACCCTACTCCAAGTCTTCCAACCATTCCTTGTGGGTATTTTCTTTATATTTTAATACAATTTAACTCAAGGCCCAAACTGTCACAATACCATTGAAGATTTACTTGTTATCCCATTGTCCCCCTAGAGAGTTTGCCCTACCACACATTAAGACAGGGTTTTCAGTAGGTGTCTTTTCATTCACATAGCATGTCTGTGCTCACCACCATACTGTGTTTGGATATCAGCCATAAGATTGGTCATATATGAGATGGTGTAACATTATCTTTTACACTGTAGGTGATGTCTTCATGTTAGTCTGATGCTTCTATTGTTCACTTAGGCCAAATCATTAAGTATATGTGTATTATAAATCTGTGGAAACATACATCAATAATTATGTTAAGAGGTAGAGGTGATTTTGGGATTACATAAACTAACTTGGTTTACATAAACAACAGGATATCTAGCTAGGGGGGGTTTCACCTATCCTCTTAAATTCTAGTCAGGCAAGTGTTATGTCTAAAACTCAATGGAGTGAATAGACAACATTACATTATGCTGTAACCATTTCAATATATTGTGTATATTTAGTCCTGTTATTAACATTGCTAATTATCTACACCTTTCAGCCTAAAAAGAAATGTTTGAATAATGTGCAATTAGGTCCATCAGTAGGCAAAGTAGATAATGTTTAGTAATGTATTCACAATCACGAAAGAATGGCTTTCTGTGTCTGACGTAACAATCTTAATTAGGAAATGTGTATTGTATTCCTATGCCTTAATATTCTTAGACACAGCAGACAGTCAACACACCCCTACAGCGGGAGGCTATTCTCAGAAAGATCATGCTGCTGTAGGAGGTAATGGTTCCTGCCAGCTGATGGAGGCTGGAATTTTGGTGAATGACTGCGATGATCCTTGTTCCTATTCCTTTGGGTTACAGACGTGAGGAATGGCTAGACTAGCAGCAAGGTACTATGAAAACAGCACCTGAGGCAGGGTCCGATGTGCAGGGGGGATCCTTCCAGGAGGTTGGTGAGGCACAGCCGGGTCTGGTACACAGTAGTAAATGTCTGTCACGCCAAAGGAGAACCAAACCCAAACAGAGTAGTGAGGTCAAGCCGGGTCAGGTACATGTTAGCAGATGTCCATGATGACAAAGGAGAATCCAAACAGAGTAGTGAGGTCAAGCTGGGTCTGGTACACAGGGAAAACTCAGGTGATGCAGGAGAACACAGAGAGATATAGGGAGCTAGAAGACAGGGAGCAGGAGTCAGGAAGGTAACTTGTTTTTATATAGAAAGAAAGTGGAGTTTGAATTCCCTGCCAGGGATCACATGAGCGCAAGGATCGAGGAGAGGTGAGTATTACAGTACCCCCCCTTTTTAGGGGTGGACTCTGGACATCCTAAGCGGCTTATTGGGAAATCTCTTGTGAAACCGTTTTAGAAGGAGTGGTGCGTGAATATCCTGAGCCAGAATCCAAGAACGGTCTTCTGGGCCGTAGCCATTCCAATCAATTAAGAATTGCAGCTTGGAAATACGAGAATTATTAATCTCTTTGACCTCGAATTTCTGATCTTGCACAGAGGAGGACATGTCGAGGAGGGTGTGGGTACCGCGTGGGGTGCGAAAGGCAAAGAAGGGGCAGGAGCCAAAGAAGGGGCAGGGGCAGGAGCCAGAGAAGGGGCTGAAGCCATAAAAGGGGACGGAGCCTGAGAAGTGGAATGGGGGAAAATATTATGAAGAGTGAGCTGGTGGTCTGGTGTGGAGAAGGTATCGTGTGTGGTATGAGTTGAAATGGGTGAAGTGACATTTAGTGGAGGCCATTGTGAGGTTTCCTGGTTGATTTTGTACAAGAGGGTGACAATATTTGTGAGGTTAGCATTTAAATTGGTAAGTTGCTTATCAAATTTGTCCTCCATACAGTTGAGGGTTTGGGAAATTTCACCAACATGTGTGTCTAAGGACTGAGTGCGACAGTGACTGCTGCCTCAAGAGTCGGGCATCCTCACTATAAGGAGCCTAATCAACATGGCCAAACTCAACCATTTCTTGAATGTCTACAGCCACCTCCTCCACCTCACGTTCTGTATTTAGAGTTAAAAAGTTTAAAAAGGGTTACCTTCCAAACTAAGCAACGCCAAAAAATGCACATTGAACAAACGACAATTCCTGCCAATTGTGATGCATCCATTTTGAAGATTTGCACTTCAGGGAATTTAGCAAAAAAGATGCCTTAGTATTCCAACATAACAGCCATGTCTATTAATTTTATGTATTTTGGACATAATGAAAGAGCCATATTTATGCTTTGAATTTGATTTGATGTTGATGTTCGAGGGTGCCATCAGAGCTAGTTCCCATTTTGTGAATCTAGCTGAAGAGACATGTCTGGTTTCAGCTGAATTTAACAGAGCTGATACAGCATGGGGTGTATAGACAGTTGAATCACGTCCTAATACTACGTCCTCGCTCTTACTTACCAGAAGAGCAGTTGCTGCTACACTTCTGAGACATGTTGGGAGTGATCTTGCCACAGTGTCCAATTGTGCACTGTAGTATGCTACCGGTCTGCTAGCGTCACCATGTTTCTGTGTGAGGACACCTGCAGCACAACCATCAGCTTCCGTACAGTATAGCTCAAAAGGCTTTTCATAATCAGGTATTCCCAATGCAGGTGCTCTAGTCAGACTATCTTTGAGATTAAAGAACGCTTGCTCTGACTGACACGTTCTGGTTTTGAGGAAGAGACTAGCTCCTGCAATGGTAATGCCAAAATAGAAAAACCTGGGATCCAGGATCTACAGTATCCACACATCCCCAAGAAGGTACGAATTTGCTTCTGGCTCTGCGGCAGAGTCATGTGTTGTATGGCCTCAATTCTGTCGGTCGTCAAGTGTCTTAGCCCCTGGGTGAGACAGCATCCTAAGTATTTGACCTTAGTCTGACATGGCTGTAACTTGTCCTTTGCCACTTTGTGCCCTGTTTGCGAGAGATGGAGCAACAACAATTTAGTATCATGTAAACATGACATAAAAGAATCAGAGCACAACAACAAATCGTCCACATATTGAATTAGAACAGACCCATTGCTTGGCTGGAAAGTTTGTAAACAGTCATGTAAGGCTTGAGAGAAAATACAGGGGCTGTCAATGAACCCCTGGGGCAGTCTGGTCCATGTATATTGCACCCCCCGGTAGGATAATGCAAAAAGGTATTGGCAGTCAGGGTGAAGAGGGACTGAGAAGAAAGCAGAACATAGATCAATGACAGTAAAATGACTAGCAGACGGTGGAATCTGCATGAGGATGACAGCTGGATTGGGCATTACGGGGAATTGGCTCTCAACAACTTTATTAATTCCCCATAAGTCCTGGAGTAATCTGCAGCCCCTCCCCCCACTCTTCTTCACAGGGAAAATGGGACTATTTGTTGTGCTGGATGTACGAATTAAAATCCCTTGTTGCAACAGCCTCTCAATAACAGGATATACCCCTAGTTCCACCTCCGGTTTTAATGGATACTGTGGGATTTTTGGAGCTATCCTACCACTTTTTAGATTTACCATCACAGGAGCTACATTTGCCATCAATACAGTGTCCTGTCCATCTCTGGTCCATAGGGAACCCGGTATTTCCAGCAACATCCCCTTTACTTGAGATGGACTTTGTTCTATAACGGTAGAGTGCAACATCAACCTTTGAGGAGTGTCCAAAATATCTGTACCTCATGCACAACCTTCTCTGCTATATCTAGGAATACACCATCTGGGGTACAGTATATGACACATCCCATTTTACATAACAAGTCTCTTCCCAGCAAGTTAGTAGGAGCTTCTGCAGCCAAGAGAAATGAATGCTTGGTAGGCAGGTGCCCGATAGTAACTTCTGTAGGTTTAGTTAAAGGATAATGTAACACTCTTCCCGTTACCCCCATAGCTGGAATAGTTTTACTGGTCACTTGTAGATTGAAAGGAGAGGTTATCACAGATCTGGCCGCCTCTGTATCTACAAGAAAAGTTTGTTTCCTACCAGCTATATCATTGTTAGTTCTTCTCTCAGACTCTCAGTTAACCTCACTGGCTGTAGACTACAGGTATGACTTGACCCCTAGCGCTGACTATCGCTTTCCCGCGCAGCATTTGCTGCTATAACATGCGCGGGCAGGTGTGAGTCTTCTAATCTATGTGAGTTCCTCTTTGGAGGATATTTATGTGACCCATCCCTATGTGTATCGAGTCTTTCCTTTTTACAATCTCTTATGAAATGTCATTCTTTGTTACAGTTGAAACACCTGATTATTTTATGTTTCTTCTTATGTGGGTTTTATGCTGGTGGTCGTGTATGCATTCCCTCTAGAGCCTGTATACTTACCATCATTAAACTATCACTTTTCTCTTCCTTTTTCCTAAAAAGGTTTTTGTCATGCTCCACAGCAGACTCCCTAAGAGAATCTACTGTGATGCCTCTCCAATTAGGTAATGTGGTTTGTACCCTCTTCTTTAAATTTTCCCTAAGGCCATCCATTAATACCCATACCCCTACAGCTACCTCTTTGTGATGTGGGTCCTCGCCTATGTTTGATATTCAAGTGAACCGTGCTATTGCTTTTAGAGCTCTAACGAAGTAATCTGATGCGGTTTCACTATCTTTCTGTTTAATGGTGAAAAATTTACTCCAATTTACTACTACTGGAAAATAGATGGCTAAATGTGTGACAATTTGTTCTATATTATCTTCATTAACCTCATCTGTCAAGGTGTCGACTTCCTCCAACGAACAATCTTTAATACATTTTTGTATGTTAGTATTGGAAGGAAGACATGCCCTCAACACTACACGCCAATCTTTATTGGTTGGTTCGTTGTCATTTCCTAAGTCTTTAACAAACTTCTGACACTTAGCCAACTCTTTTCTAGGATCTGGGAATTCAGTCATGATGGAACGTAATTCTGATCTAGTCCTAGGACAATGCATTGTAACATTTCTTACAGGAACTACACCATCTTTATCTGCCTTCCCATTGGGAACTGATATTGTGCGGACTGGATACGTGCCCACCGGTTCACTATCTTCAGGATTATCTACAGGAGTAACTACTTCAGTACTTTGGATGTTATCCCTCTTAGTGGTCACACTACTCTCACCTATCTCAGCCATTGCCCCCTTTCCATACTTACGCTGAACCGCTAGCATATTAACAGCATGGGCAATGGCTGAAATTACAGTGGGTTCATCTTTTTCTTCAGAAACACTTGTTTTAAACTGACTTAAAATAGGATATAACTTAGCAATTTCCTTTTTTTAATTTTTAATAATGGCTGTACTTACTCCTCCCGCCACATAGGGTTGCGGGGGGCGCGCTTGCGCTAAGTTCTCCACGCTTCTCAACGGCTACTTCCGCTGTGCGCGCGCTTTTTGCCACGCCTACTTCCCCTGTGCACTCGCTGCTCTGCCACGTGTTTCCTTCCATTTGCCACAATTTCAAACAATCATTGTTTATTTCTCACTTTTGTTGACTTAATCAACCACACTTTATCTTTTACATTATTTAGTACCTCTGAATTAAAATTTCCTATTGTTGGGAAAGGCCTAACACAATCCTTGGTCATCTTGACCCACGTGTCGCAATAAACCGTTGCATATTCACCATATTTCTTACACATAAGAAACCTCGCTGAACCAATAGGCCCTTCCTTGGGCAGTACACTAGCCATCTCTAGCGTATGCTTAGCACCCATGTTGAACAGTACTAATCTATGTGGACCACAAATATACGGCAATACTTTGTCTCTTCCACAAACACTTTCAACCCTGTTGCTATAATCAATCTACCGCTAGAGATCTCTAATGGCCGTGGACGTATTTCCACTAGCCGTGTCCACTCGCTTCTTCTTGCACCCGGCGAGGACCCCTAAAACAGAAATATCACTGTGGACCCCAGGGCTATCAGCTCCTCGATACCCCGGCTCTACCACAAAATCTGTTGAGTTTATTATCGCTGGTAGCGCAAAGTCGATACAATCAACATGTCTTTCCAGTATAATTCCTCCAAGCTGCTCTCCCAATTCACACTCACGGTTGTCCTTACCGTGCGGTCAGAGGGCACCGCATACTAATACTAATTATCAATAAACCATGCGATCTATTGGGCGCGCTTGGTGAAAACCTCCTAGTTTTTGCCTTCGGTATATCTGCCTAATATACCGTTCACCAGTTGGGCACCTGCCTCGTCAGACAGCAACTGACACTCTATTCAACAATAGATCACAACTTTAGTGAATTGAAATCAAAAAAATCACACAACATACACCTTTTCTGCGCAGAAAATCAAAATTCCCAACAATAGTAATAACGTTTCAGAGGCTCTCACAAGTGATTATACTATGCATGTATAATAGCTATTATTATTATCATTTATTTGTTTGTTAGGCGCCACAAGGTATCCGCAGCTATCAAAACCATTGTTTGACCACGTGGCAAATCTACCGGAAGTTCACATGCGCTAGGCAGGAAGTACACATACGCTAAGCAATACAATATATTAAAGCGCAATATGACAATAAAAAGAAACAGTTTTCTCTTTTGTCCCTAGATTCAAGTTAGCAAACCTTCAGATTATGCAAAACGGACATTCAGTTTCACAACACAGAGTAAAGTTCAGGTTTTGAACACATTGCGTTCTTACCCGTATATGACGCGTCTCCACCCTTTGTTGCGGAACCGAAATCCGTTGGTCTTGCTTATCGTCCGGCAACGTAACCTCCGCTGCGAGCCCCCTAATTGTTATGCACGTTTTGTCGCTATCCAATAACGATTGTCGAATCTCGATTTGTGTTTCCAACGCACAAATATTTATTCTCAAAAAGTAGCAGAATAATTCAAGCGAAATAATAATAAGTACAGCCATTACTTATCACAGGCGCTCTGGATACAGTGAACAGTCATTCAGGTCTGAAGCCTGTGGTCAAGATGACTGAACACTAGATGAAAGCTACTGCTTATATGCAAACAGAAATACAGTAAAACAATGCAGATGGTATGGCTTGCTTCTATTGGTCCAGGCTTCAGGAAGGTCCAGGGGGTTGCAGATCATAGGCTAGTTCAAACTAAAGAATCCAAAGATGGGGGGTCATCTCTCCAGGGGATGTGCTCCTTTCTTCCCACCAAGACTCCAGTTACAACTAGTCCATTAGCATTTTATAGTCAGCATCATATTAAAGGTTTATTCCCTAACATCAATAACTAGAGTATGCAATGTGCAATCTCTTCGTCGAATGAACCGGACAGCTGCTGATGTAAAGGGGATTAATATGTTACCAGACATGACACTTTTCCTTTAACCTGTACTATATGTATCAATAATATGCATATAACTTATAATATTACACATTAACACTACTATATTTCGACATAAATAACTATGTGTTGCAATTACGATTAATGTGTACTATTTACAAATGTATGTGTTTGTGCGAATGTATACCAAAGTGTAAAAACTGTTATTGCCACGTGTTGCGGGTGGATAAACCCTTCCACGCCGTAGCATGCTCTATGCATAATTTCAGACAAAGACAACCAAGTTTGCTCGATATTAATTGAAATTACTTTATCCAATTTGCTGACTTCGACACAACATTTATGCTGTAAGACAGAAAGTGTATATGAGTATTTATCAGTCATTGCTCTTTGTGTCATGTGTGTATAACTGTAATAAGATAAAAAGAAAAGCATTTATGAATGTGTTTAAGCAAGTACACTAGCTTCCGTAGAGTATGTGTTTACAGTATGTGTTTAAATAGGAAATGGGAAAGAGAGAAATAAAGGTAGCATATACATGTTTCTGTGTGTTTAAATAGGATGTGCGCAAAGAATATGTGTTTAAGTGGAATATAGATAAATGTCTGCTTGCACGTGTGTTTGTAAGTAAGAGGATGTTTATATGGAGAGCATGTGTAAGAAAGAAACATGTGTTCAGGCCTAAGGGATAATACAGCATAGAAAGAGAGAGAGAATTGGGGGGAAATAAGCTACTACAGCATTCCTGAGATTGGGAAGGAGCTAACCGTTATTAAGCATGTGTGAAAAGGTTGCCTAAAGATTCAGAAAGTTAATAGAAATGGACAGAATCTCTACTTATACATGCAAGCAAAGCATATTATAAATCAGGACAAGCAGAGTTAATGGATGGAATAAATGCAATCAGAGTATAATAAGAAGGTAAATGTTAACAGAAAAGATGGATAAAATGCAGGCAGAGTATATAAGATGCAGGTGGATAGGGTATAAGCTTATGAATATAGAGAAGTTATTGCAGTATAAAACTTACAGTGGAATGTTGCAGTGTGTCCTGTAGGCTCCAGGTGAAAGAGGTGTATGTAGCAAAGAGGCAGATCAGCGGCAGTGCACAGAGACGTAGAGAGCGATGATCCACGGCAGTTACCACTAATGAGTGGAGCAGATAAGCGGAGATCAGCGGCAGTGCACAGAAAGGTAGAGATCGAACACATCAAAGAGTAGGGAGCTGCTTCCAGGCCAGGAGACTGACGCAGGAGACTGAGAAGGAGAATGAGAATGAGAAGGAGGAGGACTTGTCCTTGCATAACATAATTTCCCATATTCATACAACAATGAAGAGGAAATTCATTCTTATTCCAGGACAGATCATACTTAATCATTTATACATTATATTGGAGTAGATTTCAACTATTATCTGTGCCACACTCTATTTCTCCACAAACAGATGTAACAAATATTAATATGACTCTTGTTTTGCATGTGGTGTCAGTAGCAGCCGCTTGGGACACTCTTACTGGAGGCGAAAGTCATTCATTCATTGACTCCAGTCCCTTATTGAATATAAATAAATAAATAAAAATGACAGCATGCCCACCCCCAAAGATGAATGACCAGTGCCAGTGCTTATAGCTAAAACTAATTGCTTTTATTCCAAGAGGACAAAAAGCATGTAACCAGCATCAGGCTACAGCAGGCTGAGCTGGTGACATCATAACAGCCCTGGAGTCCATTCGTCATAATGTGAGCCAGACCCAACCTGGTCAGCACATTGTTAAATTCCTTATGGGAATCGGGCACACCAAAAAAATGTACTACCCACAACTACAGAAATGCTGCCTGTACTGAATAGAACCAGGGCTCTTCTCAACCTCCACTAGGTAGTGGAGGCCATGGTAATTTAATAAAATAATTAGTTTTGTGAATGGAACGGGCCACTGTCTTGATCTTGTTTTCTCTAGACTATGCTGAGTTTCTCATTTCCTTATCACTCTTTTCCCCCTCTCGGATCATCACCTTAATAGCTTTTTACTCACCCCCAGTTCTTTACCCTCCCCAGTGTCAAACTCTTCTAAGCCTCCTCACACCCGCAGGAATATTAACTCTATTGAATCTCAACAGTTTTCCACCTCTATTCTACACCTTATCTCCCCAATTTCTACATTCTACTCCCCTGATAGGGCAGTACCTCATTTTCACCAAACCCTAGCAACTGCACTTGATCAAGTGGCTCCAGCAACTCTACATACTACGCGTAGACTTTGTTTGCCAACCGTGGCACACTAAAGTAACACAAACTGTACAAAAGCTTTTTCATAAAGCAGAATATCACTGTTGTAAATCTTGTACCTCTAATGATTTCATTACATATGCTGCTATCTACCACTCCTAGCGAAATGCTCTGGACACTGCAAAACAAACATACTTCCAATCTCTCATCTATGCTCAGGCTTCTAACTCCAAATGCCTTTTTCACACATTTAAATCTCTTTCTAAACAACCCTACCCCAAACCCACCTACTACCATCAGTGCCCAGGATCTTACTTCCTATTTCAAGGACAAAATAGATAATATCAGACTTGAAATGGTATCATCTCCCTCGACAAGCAGTCAGCTCAATTCCTTTGTAGCATCCTCTGACACTCTCTCTTCATTTGATCCCACAAATGAAGAGGAAGTTTCTACTCTCTTCTCATCTTCCTATTCTACCACCTGTCCTCTTTATCCCATACCATCACAAATTTATAGGTAGGTCCCTGTCTCCTGTGCTAATTCCACCTCTAACTAAAATCTGTAATCCACTTTGTGGAATTTCCTCCCTCGCACAATAAGATTTTCCTCCTGTCTTCAAACCTTCAAGCGTTCTCGGAAAACACACCTCTTCAGACAAGCTTATGATATTCCTCAACCTCTCTCTTAATCTCTTTAGGTTACCCTATTATCACCCTCCAAGACAACAACCATCTGACCAACTTTGCTGTGTGACTGATCACAAAGCCCAATCAATACTTTTTACCTTTGCATTCTAGCTGGTCCAATATGCAATATGAAGTAGCACGTGCCCTGGTGTTTCAAACTCCCATTGTCCCATAGACTGTAGGCTTGTGAACAGGGCCCTCTTACCTCTCTGTCTGTCAGTATTACCCAGTATTGTTTTATTATTGTTTGTTCCCAATTGTTGTCAGGAGCCACGGTGGCCACAGGCACCGCCGCGACTCACTTCCTTCCCCGATGAGTGTCCTGGTCGTCATGGAGACGGCCGGGACGTCATTTCCTGTTACTCGGGCCCGACCGTTGTCAAGTCAGCGGCTGGACGCCGGGTGTAAGAAGCGGTGCGCCCCGGCAAGTGTTGCAGCCGGGCACATGCGCTAAGTGCTCTAGCCTGCGGGCAAATTGATCAGCTTGACCTCATTTATTAGTCCCAGTCTGTTGTTCATTACAGGGGTAAGCCCTGATTGGCCCATGTCACTATATAAGGCAGGGAGGGCTTAGCCTCCCTGACGGTTATAGCGTCCTAGTTTAATACTTGTGCTGACCTGCTTTATATTCTGCTGGATTTCTGTTGTGACCCTTTTGCCTGTTTACTGGACCTTGCCTTATTGCCTGTGACCCTGACCTTTTGGCCCGTACCTTGGATTCTGCTGATCTGCTCGTAATCCCGACCTTTGGCGTGTTTTCTGACTATTCTTCCCTGCAAGTGACCCCTGACCCTGGCTTTCGTCTGACTATCCATTACCAACTGTACTCTCTCCAGGCTTGCGCTGCGGTTAGTATAACAAACCTACACTACTTGGAGTTAAGTCCTGGGGGCATCCGAGTACCTGTGAGCGCGTCTAGCTCTATGGGAAAGGCGGCTGCTATAGGCGAAGACCTCCACTAGTCTGTTCTGCGGGTTCGTTATCTGACCACTAGCAGCCTAACAATTGTAAAGCGCTACGGAATTTGCTGGTGCTATATAAATAAATGATCATTGATGATGATGATGGAATTGCAACTTCTAGCAAGCCCAGACAGTCATTTACTGCTTAGGTATGCTGTAGCTTTTAGAACTATCAGATTTTAAAAATGCTAGCATACCAATGGTTGCCAATGGCTGCCAAAGTATTCTAGTGTTTGGAGAACTAAAGCCAGGATCCACTGGATTCTTTAGTTCAACCCACTGAACTAATGGTAAATAAACATACACAGTAATTTTTGAAGCCCTTTTATGGAAAGAAAGACTTCCCAGGCCCTTATTAACCATTTTATTACACACCTAAATGCAAAGGGAAGTTCATGGAGAATCGATTATTCATGACACAAGCCAAAGAGTAATAACCCCCTCTTCCCCAAAAGATGAACGCAACTATAGTGTCATATAGAGATGCTCACTGACCCCCGTGTTTTGGTTTTGGTTTTGGATGTGGATTACCGTCGTGTTTTGGTTTTGGTTTTGAAAAACAGCCCTTGCGTGTTTTGGTTTTGGTTTTGTTTGGCTTTGTTTAAAAATCAATGTTTTTGGGCATAAAATAACCGAATTTAGTGCTCCACCTGTTTCATGGATAAGTAAGGTAATTCTAAAGCTAATAAATTAGGAAGAAAACAGTTTAATCCCTGGTAGGTCATCCTTAATTCTGCACACAAACCTGATTGTCTTCCTCTCCATCTTAGCCTATTGGCAATGCAGCCATCGTCTTTGGGTGTATATTACACCATACACTTATAGTTAAATATATAAAGAAATGGACAAATGCAGTTTGGTTTCTGTCTCTCTAGGCCCCCCTCCACTTGTAGAAAATACTAAAAAATTCAGCCGTTATAGACTGTACAATATGAATTGAAATGGACAAATGCAGTTTGGTTTCAGTCTCTATAGGCCCCCCCCTCCACTTGTAGTTGAATAGAAAAAAAGCAGCCTGCATAGACTGAACCATAGAAAAAATAAATGGACCAAGGTAGTTTGGTCGCTGTCTATGTTTCCCCCGTCCTCCACTTGTAGTTGTATAGAAAAAAATCAGTCTGCATAGACTGTAGAATTAGAATATAAAAATAAATGGACAAAGGCAGTTTGGTATCTGTCTGCATCAGACCCCCTCTCCACTAGGAGTAAAATAGAAAACTATTCAGCCGTTATAGAGTCTAGAATATAAATAGAAATTGAGAAAGGCAAAAAGAAAAAAGGTACATTTTTTTTGGTGTGTGTTTTTTTCCCTGATCTAAAAAGACTATGTACTTTTACTTCGCCTTTCACAGAAGACGAACTGTGAACACTACCATCAGGACTGGTGACAGAACCTGGTTGCTGATTCTGCCCATACGTGGACTGCTTTGAATCCATTTTAATGAGCCCAAATCACTTGTAGTGCAAAATATTGTCTTATATAGATACTGCTGACAAATATGACTTTTGACAGCCAGAAAAATTACTGAAAAACACTGGTGAATATGGGACACCCCAAAAGCACTTGGAGTGCCATTTTTTTTTAAAAAAAAGCCTCCTCTATCCTCCTCTATTACTGCTCTAACAATTGCTAATATAATTGATATTAATATTAGAAGAATTGTATAGAATAGAATAGAAATAATAATGTGTCCAATTATTGCTCTGTCCCTGCGCTAATATAGCCTGTGACCTAACCCTGCTCTCTCCCTCTGTCAAATGGTGATGGATTGCTGTGGAGGCTGGTATTTATGCTTTTCAAATCTTGTGAGAATCGAGCTCAGAAATACGAATACGTCACAATGACATTTTGCCTCGATTTAGATTCTGAATGGATGGGAGAGTACCGAGCCTGCTCGGCTCGGTACTTGGATAGGCGAAATTCGGATGTATTCGGATCTTGGAGAACCGAGCCCGCACATCTCTAGTGTCATATCACGTATGGTGCATTTTTGTGCTGATCAAAGTCATAAGCCAGCATCTAAAAACTATAGTGGTCTTTTTACCTGAGTCTACTCTTAAGTTCTCTATATAACACATTTGAAATGCTCTATTTGATATCTACACCACATTGAAGTGAATGGAGGCACAGAGAACTCACATGCATCTACTGGTGCAATATTAGTTGCTGCGTATGATGCAAGATTGCTGTGATCCGATTTGCAGATGGTTTCACTATTTACCTCATTTGCTTTTTTTTTGGAGCAGTGAAACATTTTCTTTACCATAATGAAACCAGGACAAAACATTTATACCAAGTTATTGTACAAGCTACTGAAATAATTTCCTGTTGCATTTTATATATACATAAAAAAAAACTAGATGCAATTCAAATAATCCTTTGAACCAAATTCACTCTCCTCTAACATCATTCCATGTCCTATAATTCTCCATGCATCCCCTGATAATGAATGGACCACAGTTTAATAAAAAGAGATCCGGTAAACAATTAAAGGACTTACATCTCCTTCAATTGAATATCAAAATGTGCGTTTTCAATCCATGAAATAAAAAAAAATATTTTGTTGCTAAGAGTGGCTTTTATCAATAATACATGTGTGTGTAAGTTTAGAAAACATCATTTTAAATATCCAAATAAAAGATACAATTTTAAAAAGTAATTAGAAAGTGTACAAATAATATCACTAATATACATACTTGCCAACTTTTTCTCGTTGGCTTCAGGGATATCCCGGGGAGATGGGTGCGTGGGTGCGGGGCTTGACGAATTGCATCATTTTGGCACTGCCCCCTAAACGATTGTCACAATTGTGACCAATTACAAGAGGGGGCAGGGCTAAGATGATGCAATATTTGTGTCTTTAAGTCCCCACCCCGTCACTTATCTGTTGTGACGGGGCGATAACCGGGAGGTTGCCCTGCTGTCACGAAAGGTCTCCCGGACATTCCGGGAGAGTAGGCAACTATACGCTAAAGAAAAGCAGCAAATGAATCTCTACAGACTGAAGTGTCTTTTACATTTCTGTCTCCATTGCTGAAGTCATGTTGTCTTACCTGTCAGTCTTTGATTAAATCTTGGTCCCCATGAAAATGGCCACCTCCATAGGCATCAATAGATGGACATAGGACACAATTTCTAAACTGTGTCGTCATGCCACAGATGGCGAAGCCAACCACGTCTTGTACTGACTCAGTATCAGGGAGAATGCAAGTATGCTATTATAGTTGGCGTCTGGTGAAGAATTACTATACAAATAGTGTGCACTGCACAATTTAACAATTCTTTAATGCCATTGGTGTAGTTTTTAGATTATTGTTGTTTATAGTTCTGAGGAACACTGAAATATCATAAACAAACATATAAATACTTGGCGCAGTAAAATACTGGGCTTTACTGAAACACTATAAAACTATGTTGCTGCTTTAAAACCCAACATTCATCACAAGCAGATTCTTGAACTAGAAAGGATTTATGAGCTTTTGAGTTACAAATGACTTTGTTCAGATATTTGTACACTTTTTCTTTCAATTCTCATTTGTATCTTTCTCTTTTATAAAATTACAGTTTGCCATCAACGATAAATCATGCCAAAAATGATAAAATAATGTAATATTTTGGCTGTGAGTCTTAATTAGTTAGTTATTTTTGAAGCAAAATCTATGGAAGATTTCACAAATTGAATTGTGCTAAAATACAACAATGCAATGAAATGCCATATGTTGTGCTTCATTGAAAATAACGTATTCTCCAATTCAGATAATACAATATGTTTCTTCTGATATCTCACAGCACAATCAAAGAACATATGATTTATACCCTGTACTATGTTATTGTGCAGATATTTATGTAATGTCACCTTTCATCTTTGTGCTTAATTCAGCTTTATACAAATCGACTACATTGACTTTTTATGGCTATTTTAAATGGTCTGCAAAACATCAGCTTCATTATGGTTATTATGCAAAACATCAGATTTTAAACACAATTTGTATTAATTAGAGCTCTATGCCCATTTGAGCAGATGTGCAATTCAAACAGTTTTATTCTCAAACGTTTTATTGTATACATTATATAACATTTGATATAATCATGGTGTTAGGGAGTGCAGGTAACTGCTCTCTGAGCAGTTATGAATTAATTGCCTTGCTGATGCTGTTAACAGGCATTCAGGTCTTTACCTGTGTAGTGCGATCACACCTAGATTATGTCACCTAGAGGATTATCCCGACCTGAATTTAATTGGTGCCTGATGTCTTAAATACCTACCTGTGTCAGACAAAGGGCCTGATTCATTAGCGATCAGATCTGCCACTTTTTGCGGAAAATGCAAAAATCTTCTCTGCGCATGCCCAGAAAAGGGAGATAAGAAGGACAATCCGTTGCGTAAGCTAAGATTTTCTTAAGTTAAGATGAAAATCCTTCTTAACAGCACATAAAGAAGTTTACTGACCACTTAAGAAAAAGGGTTGGGAATGGGAGGAGAATGGGTGGCGATCTGAAATCAGTTAAGAAGAGTAGGCTTTATTTGTACTGACTTGAGAAGAGTAGGTGTTCCCTTTGTATTTGTCAGATAGTGACCAAAAAAACCTTTGAGTTTTATCTTAACTCCCCGCTGAAACCTAAGGAAGCTCAGGGTTATGTTTAAATCCAAACAGCTACAGCAGCAGCGCTGAGTATTAACAATAAAGTGTTCTAAAAGCACTGTTCGTTTAAAACACTCACAACTAAATATGCACAACATACATCTTAATACACTTCAAATAAAAAAAAATAAAATTTTTTCGAAAATTTAATTTATATTTATCTCAAAAATTATACATTGTGTACATTTGTTTAAAAGCAACCTCTTTTTAATTTCAACCACAATGTAATAAATCGCACTGTAAAGTGGCTGATGTGTCAACAGTTAGCTGCTTATATTTGTTAAAACAGCTAACAATGCGCTATTAATAATATAAAAGTATAACGGCTTACTTTTAGAAAATTTGACGACCAAGCATATGCTTACATAAGGGACACATAGGGAATCCACCAAACATAGGAAGGATATATAATCCCCAGAGAGATAAGGGTGTTCAAGAGGATTCAAACTCAGGTTTCCACTGTTGAAAGGTGGATTGTCTAACCACTACACCAAACGTGCAAGTGCAAACAATATGTGCATGAAATAGACTAGAAGGAAAAGCCGAGCATCAACGTCTCTCATAACAAGCTTTTTTCCTTTTTTAATTTTTATTAATGTCAATGATTAAACTTTGAAATTTTATAGACATAAATCCTTGGCACATGCACACTTTAAATATTTGGCTATGGAAATCCATGTATAATAATACTTCTAATAATTATAGTACTAATAATAATTGGAATTTTTATTTTTTGTGGGGGGCACTTAGGTTTTTTAAGCTTTCATCTGTGGATATTTCCCATGTCTTTGCAATACAGTTTTTGGGAACAGCTACTTCTCTATGTTGTAGCTGCACACAAATTTCAACATGCTATGTAGCCATATTCCACAAAATGTAGCAGAAATCAAACTCAGGAACCCACTGATAAAAAGGGGATTGTCTAAATACTACGCCAACGTGCAAGTTGAAACAGTATGTGCATGAAATAGAGAAGAAGAAATAGCAGAGCATCACTGTCTCTCATAACAAACAGTTTTATTTTAATAATGTAAATTAATGAAACAATCAATCAATTACATTATTATTATCAACTCTACAAAGAAATATTGGAGCTCTAAATCCTTGGTACATCTACAGTTTAAATTTTAAGATATGGAAATTCCCAACACAGCACATGCATTACTGCCAACATGAAGGTTGAAGGATAAAAAATAAAGAATTACACACACATTCTCTTGTTCTCCATCATGAAATATGTGTCCTAGGAAATGTAAATGTTTTTCTTTTCTCACTTTCCTACCTGCCCCCCCCCCCAATAGTGCCACCCACTCTTATGTAGAGTTGTGTTTCTCTTTCTGTCACTTCATGGTGAGGTGGTCTCATTTTTATTTTAGTAACTCTTGACTGTACTTGCCTAAACAAAGATTGAAGATGAATTGGGATTTTGTCGTAAGTATAACTTTCATGTTTGAAGTCTACAGTGTAAATGCAAAGCTGTAAAGTCCTCAGCCAATGTTTTTGTTTGTTTGTAAACTCAGCCTTTTGTCACACATACAGGAGATCTTGGAGTTGCATTATAATCTGGTTCACGAGGAGGCTGATCCTCCAAACCAGCAACTGGTACAACCACAGTGGTGTTCGCGGCAGGTATGTTCCAGGTCACCTTCAGTCGTGTGCTGAAGGTTGTGCTCCGGGCATTCCTGTCACGGCTCTCTCAGTTTATCTATCTTACACTCGAAGAAGAGTCCCTTGTGCGGATTAAGCGGCAATTTGCCACCATAGCTGGCTTTCAACACATCATAGGGGCAGTAGATGGTACGCATGTGGCCTGGGTCCCATCGAGTGGGGATGCTTCTCTGTATTTGAACAGGAAGCATTTCCACTCGATAAATGTCCAGGCTATATGTGACCCCTCTCTCCAGATTCAAGACCTAGTTGCCAAATGGGGTGGGAGTATCCATGACTCCTTTGCGTTTTGGCAATCAGGGGGTGCAAGGCTACATGGAGATGCGTGGCTTCTTGCTAATTAGAATAATGTATTAACTCAATTTATTGTTAACCTTTTTTCACAAATCAAGTTATAAGTTACTGTACTTTGAATGTGATCTTTGTCCTCACATGTTCGGTTTCAACATTATGACATATAGTGCATGTGGCCTTTCTTTAGAGCAGTTTGAAAACTGTTTTTTGTTCTCTTTTACCATGTTTCAAAATGCTCTTGGTAATGTAGCCAGATTTACAACACAGATACATAACATCTAAGGTTACCTGATGTTTATAAATAGGCTATTTGCCTACATAATTATAAAGTTAGTAAATTTACAAGGCCATATGCCTAAGTCAAGTTGGGTTGCCATTTGTGTCTTTTGTAAATGTTAGTTATTTTTTGGGTAGTGGAAATTTTATAAGAGATGGCAAGTTTCAAAATAGTCACTTTATGTAAGATAGATATTGTCCATGCTTCCAAAATCACATAGACACATTGTTCAAAGCCTTCACCCTCCTGTTTGTGTTTTTCCAAAAGTGTTAACTTAACAATGTATTGTATAGTTTATTTCAGGTATTATTCCTCACTTAGCTGTTAGTTTGCCATTTCTATAATGTACTATATACATTTTTGACTGGTAGCATTTTGAGGGTGGTCATTTGTTACTGTTACAGTGTATTAATGAGTGTTTCTTATGTCTTTCTTCTCACCCTACATAGGAGACAACGCTTATCCCTTTTACGCCCTTGGCTCCTCACTCTGATGTTGAGCCCACACACAGAGCATGAGGTTGCATATAACTCGGCTCATTCAGGCACAAGATCGGTCATTGAGTGGGCATTTGGCCTTTTAAAGGCCCGTTTCAAATGCCTTGACCGGTCTGGTGGTGCACTGATGTATGGGCCGAGTAAAGTATGTGAAATCATAGCTCTGTGTGTGGTGTTTCACAATTTTGCTATCCAAAGTGGGGCTCCTGGGGTGGAGGAAGAGGTTGCTGGAGTGGATGAGGTGGGGGAGCGTGAAGCCAGAACCCGTGAATCAGATGAGGGGGCCAACTTCAAGCAGTATGCCATTGACACTTATTTTTGAGGTATATCTAATATATCATTACTGTTTCCTTTAAAGGTTAAATGTTAATTACACCGATGCTATCTGATTTAAAAGTAGCAAAACAAAATGATATGCCAACTTACATTGGAAACAAACTAATGGCTGACCAAACATACACGTGTTGTTGTTTTAATGAAAGTGAATCCAGTTGACATGCTTGTTAAATCTATGGCAACCTGTATGCGTTCTTGAAAATGCTTTAGGAATTCTCCTTAATTAAGTGGAAATTTTGGGGTAAAGCATTTGGCCTACCCAGCATAAATTGTTTTTTAAAAAACTAATGGCTAATGTGCAAACATCTATATCCTAAAGTATAGAAATTAAGGCTTAGCTTGCAAATGTCCTAACATGACCCATATGCTGTTTGAAGAATATCAATGATTACATGGCAGAATGGTTTGGTAAGGCAATGCCAATTACCTTACTAATCTTTTTGCCTTAAATTGTTAGCTACACTCTAGGATAACAGTGTTCACCAAGGAATGTAAAGTATATATTTTAATTTGTTGACATTATACTGAACAATATGTCACATTCATACAAGAAGTAATGTTTTACATTTGTATCCACAGGCTGTTTCACACACACATGGCGGACCATGTAGGTGCTGGCAGGGCATTTAGAGTTGCTGGAGGTGGCCATGGTGTAGTAGCCAGTTGAAGAATGTAAGTGTAAGAATCTATTGTGTTCTAAAAAAAGTAATATGTAATCTTATTTTAAAGTGTGGGTGCAGCATACAATTTGTCTGGTAATAAGCTTTGTGAATCAGACACTGATTTATGTGTCTGCCTAGGCAACGTTATCCAATCCACAGGTTTAGTAGCTGTATTTTTTTGGCAATATTCTCTCTAAAACCAACACAAAGCACACTCCAAAACCAATATATAGCTGAAGCGCACAAGCCAGTATTCCGAAGAGTACTGTGCCTTACAAGACCCTGTGAGTACTGTGCCTTACAAGACCCTTTACATGTTATGACCACCTTCATGTGCACAAAGGCATAAACTAAGTACTGGCAGTAAAGTTATATATGAGCTAATAATGTTGATTTTTGTCTTTTCTTTTCCCTTCAACAGCAAAAGCTGACATGCATAATAGCTGTGCATTTCGTGTCTTATCAGACGTTGAAGTATTTAGAAATTGCTACAGCCCTGCCTATGTGTTTCTACAATAGGCCCTGATTGTTTGGTTATCACCCAAGGAACTTTTTCTCAAAGACCATTGTCTTACTTTCCATGTATTGTTGTGCAAATATGTAATATTGTCTGATAATAAATATTACCCTGTAATAGTGTCAGCAATCTGTCCCCAATAAGTATATGCTGCTTACTACACTGCTGTTCTTCCCCTTGTCATACACAAAAATCACACCATAGTCCTTTGACACCCATTTAGGTACATGTATACTTGTACTATCTATTGTAGCCAGCCTAGCTTATTTTATCAGCCACATACAGCACTGTCCTTTAACGCACACTATATTTAGTGTGTTTAAACTAGCTAATTTTAGGGTTATTTATGTGGTTAGTAAGTAAGCACTCTTTTTTTGGCCCACATGTTAGGATTATGTATTTTGCAAGTAAAACATGGCATCTGAACTTAATCCTATCTATTTTGCCCTAACCTCTGTAAATGTGGGTAAAGTAGGATCCTTAAATGTTAAAATCGTTGGCCACCACACTTACAATACTAGGACATGTTAAAACTACATTGATCTTTTTGGACACCACTCACAATCACCAGTTTGCTCTGAATCATGCCCACAGACAAATGCAAAGCACAAAGTGCACACAATCAAGTCCACTGCCCTAACCCTACTCCAAGTCTTCCAACCATTCCTTGTGGGTATTTTCTTTATATTTTAATACAATTTAACTCAAGGCCCAAACTGTCACAATACCATTGAAGATTTACTTGTTATCCCATTGTCCCCCTAGAGAGTTTGCCCTACCACACATTAAGACAGGGTTTTCAGTAGGTGTCTTTTCATTCACATAGCATGTCTGTGCTCACCACCATACTGTGTTTGGATATCAGCCATAAGATTGGTCATATATGAGATGGTGTAACATTATCTTTTACACTGTAGGTGATGTCTTCATGTTAGTCTGATGCTTCTATTGTTCACTTAGGCCAAATCATTAAGTATATGTGTATTATAAATCTGTGGAAACATACATCAATAATTATGTTAAGAGGTAGAGGTGATTTTGGGATTACATAAACTAACTTGGTTTACATAAACAACAGGATATCTAGCTAGGGGGGGTTTCACCTATCCTCTTAAATTCTAGTCAGGCAAGTGTTATGTCTAAAACTCAATGGAGTGAATAGACAACATTACATTATGCTGTAACCATTTCAATATATTGTGTATATTTAGTCCTGTTATTAACATTGCTAATTATCTACACCTTTCAGCCTAAAAAGAAATGTTTGAATAATGTGCAATTAGGTCCATCAGTAGGCAAAGTAGATAATGTTTAGTAATGTATTCACAATCACGAAAGAATGGCTTTCTGTGTCTGACGTAACAATCTTAATTAGGAAATGTGTATTGTATTCCTATGCCTTAATATTCTTAGACACAGCAGACAGTCAACACACCCCTACAGCGGGAGGCTATTCTCAGAAAGATCATGCTGCTGTAGGAGGTAATGGTTCCTGCCAGCTGATGGAGGCTGGAATTTTGGTGAATGACTGCGATGATCCTTGTTCCTATTCCTTTGGGTTACAGACGTGAGGAATGGCTAGACTAGCAGCAAGGTACTATGAAAACAGCACCTGAGGCAGGGTCCGATGTGCAGGGGGGATCCTTCCAGGAGGTTGGTGAGGCACAGCCGGGTCTGGTACACAGTAGTAAATGTCTGTCACGCCAAAGGAGAACCAAACCCAAACAGAGTAGTGAGGTCAAGCCGGGTCAGGTACATGTTAGCAGATGTCCATGATGACAAAGGAGAATCCAAACAGAGTAGTGAGGTCAAGCTGGGTCTGGTACACAGGGAAAACTCAGGTGATGCAGGAGAACACAGAGAGATATAGGGAGCTAGAAGACAGGGAGCAGGAGTCAGGAAGGTAACTTGTTTTTATATAGAAAGAAAGTGGAGTTTGAATTCCCTGCCAGGGATCACATGAGCGCAAGGATCGAGGAGAGGTGAGTATTACAGTACCCCCCCTTTTTAGGGGTGGACTCTGGACATCCTAAGCGGCTTATTGGGAAATCTCTTGTGAAACCGTTTTAGAAGGAGTGGTGCGTGAATATCCTGAGCCAGAATCCAAGAACGGTCTTCTGGGCCGTAGCCATTCCAATCAATTAAGAATTGCAGCTTGGAAATACGAGAATTATTAATCTCTTTGACCTCGAATTTCTGATCTTGCACAGAGGAGGACATGTCGAGGAGGGTGTGGGTACCGCGTGGGGTGCGAAAGGCAAAGAAGGGGCAGGAGCCAAAGAAGGGGCAGGGGCAGGAGCCAGAGAAGGGGCTGAAGCCATAAAAGGGGACGGAGCCTGAGAAGTGGAATGGGGGAAAATATTATGAAGAGTGAGCTGGTGGTCTGGTGTGGAGAAGGTATCGTGTGTGGTATGAGTTGAAATGGGTGAAGTGACATTTAGTGGAGGCCATTGTGAGGTTTCCTGGTTGATTTTGTACAAGAGGGTGACAATATTTGTGAGGTTAGCATTTAAATTGGTAAGTTGCTTATCAAATTTGTCCTCCATACAGTTGAGGGTTTGGGAAATTTCACCAACATGTGTGTCTAAGGACTGAGTGCGACAGTGACTGCTGCCTCAAGAGTCGGGCATCCTCACTATAAGGAGCCTAATCAACATGGCCAAACTCAACCATTTCTTGAATGTCTACAGCCACCTCCTCCACCTCACGTTCTGTATTTAGAGTTAAAAAGTTTAAAAAGGGTTACCTTCCAAACTAAGCAACGCCAAAAAATGCACATTGAACAAACGACAATTCCTGCCAATTGTGATGCATCCATTTTGAAGATTTGCACTTCAGGGAATTTAGCAAAAAAGATGCCTTAGTATTCCAACATAACAGCCATGTCTATTAATTTTATGTATTTTGGACATAATGAAAGAGCCATATTTATGCTTTGAATTTGATTTGAACACCAGATTTGCACATTTTCAAATCAGTGTTGACATTTCATTCCCTATTATGTGGTGCACGAACAGAGTATCAATGGAAAGGTTGCATTAAGGCACATACTGATAGAGGTGCCACATGTTCCTAAACACAATATAAACATTAACAGACAGAAATATTAGATATTCCTTATACACCTAGGGGAGATAGCTCCCATGTTAGGGTTGGGTGGCAGCCTATATCAATTCGGCCCACCCCAACAAGAGACTCCTCGGAAAAGGCGACACTTGCATGCTCCTCTATTGGTATTAAGTGCAGGTCTTCTGGTGGGCCACTACCGGTTCGCTGAGTGTGCCTCTTTGCCTCTGTAATTTTATTTTTTAATCTTTGCTTATAATCAACCCAGCTGCAGAATTGGCAAAACTATATTAGGCTACAAATGGATTGATATGCAAAAACATGGTAGGGGGAGGTAAATTTAAAATGTGAAGACAGATTTATAATTGAAGTAGAGCATGTCCAAGATCAACTTTTAATGTCAGTGTAAAAATAAGGCTATCAAGTATTTGCTTCCTACATGAAAAAACAGCCAGTCTTATGTGCAAAATAATAAACTCATTTACACTACTTGAATTGCAACATGGTTTTGCCAAGGTTCAAAGTTACTAATTTTTTTGCTTTACTTTCCTTAATGAATCAGGCCTAATATGTTTTTCTATTATGCTGCTGTCTCTTGCCAAATAGACATACTTCACATCCCCGATCTCCTCCCAGTCCAACAAAACTCTTTGTCACCATCATTTTCCATATCTGTTCACTGCCACCAACTATACTTCTTACTTCAAGGGAGAAATCAACTCCATTCATCACAGCATCTCCCTATGGCTCTCCCTTCCCCCACAGCCATCCACATTCAACCAACTTGCCACCCTTTTCACCTTCTTTTCTGTCATGGAATTAGAGGTACTGTCATTCCAGCCATTTTCCCTTCCCTAAACCTGCCCCATTCTACCCTTCTTCCTCCCACCTCCTTCACTCTCTCCCCTCTGATGCTTGCCAGTATATAGCCCCCATTTTCAACCTGTCCCTCTCTACTGGAATCTTTCCTAACACGTGCTCATTACTCCCATTATCAAGAAACCATCACTTGTATTCTGGCTTTAGTACTGGGCTACCTGCTTCTCCACTTCATGAGATTGCCCTGCCATGATGACATATGTTCTACTGTTGACTAAATTAAATGGCCACTTCTATTTGCTCTTTGACCTCAGTTGCCCTTCCTCTCTTGTTTAATACCCCTCAATCCCTAGCCCTTTGTGGCACCATAATTTCCTGGCTTACCTTGTACCTCTCTGATCGCTCCTTCACCATCTCTTCCTCAATCATTTGTTCCCCTACTCTTCTTTTATCTCTTGGTCCACCAAGCCTCTGTTTTTGGCCCATTTTCTTCCTTTACACTTCCTCTATTGGCCAACTCATTCGCTCCTTTTGCCTCCATGATCACCTCTATGCTGATAACACTCTAATCTACCTTTCCTCCCCTTACCTCTTTCACATGTCCGACTGCCTTTCTGCTATCTCCGCTTTCATGTTGAACTCTAGCTGAAGATCAACATATCCAAAACTGACCTTGCAATCTTTCCACTGCCCATTGTCACACGCCCTTCTCCTATTTCTCTAAAAGTTGATAACATGACTCTCCCTTGTTACCAATGCACGCGGACTAGGGGTCATTATTGACTACCCCCCTCAGTTTCACTCACCCCATCCAGTTCCTAACGCAATTCTGTCTCTTCACAACATTGCAAGTTTTGCCCTTTCTTTTCCTAAGAATGTTATGCCTTGAATTTTGAAAACTCCTCCTTTCTGGCCTACCAGAGAGGCATCTGTACCTCCTGCTATCTGTCCTGAATGCAGTATCTCATCTAATCCTCCTTGCCCAACATTCATCTTCCACTGTGCCTCTCTGCAAAGACTTTCATTAGCTCCCCATTTAATCCAGAATACAATAACACCTCCACCTCCTATATCTCCGACCTAGTTAATAAATATTCTCCACATGCTCACTCTGTTCTCTGCCAATGACTTTCGCCTCTCCTTCTCTCCTATCACCACCTCACACTTTTGCCTTCAGAACTGTGTCTGTTCTGTTCCCCACCACTGTAACTCCCTGCCCCACCTGACCAGACTCAACACCAACCTCCAATTTTTGAAGTGCTCCATCAAAACTCCCTCTTCATGCTTGCCTACCACAGCTCCCACCCCATCTAAGACAATTCCCTTCCTCACATTCAACCTGATCATTCCACCACCCCATTGTCTCCATTTGTTTCCTTGCCTTTATAGAATGTTAGCTCTCAGGATAACTATCCTCTCTACCTCTTGTCTCCTGTCCATACTTCTTTGTCATCTTACAAAGGTTTCCTTTTTTTCTAAGTTCTCTATTTTGTAATCTTCTTCCAATATTTATTTGTATTTGTATATTTATTTGTGTATTGCTGTGGTGCCTTATAAATAAATGATGAAAATGATGATTGCCGTAAAACTTTTTAAAATTCCCAATCCTTTTGTTATGCCTCCTTCACAATCCCCTCCCCCTGCCCCCAACATAACACATAGTGCTGATGGAGATTTGGCTTGGAAAAATATGCATAATTTACATTAAAAAAGCAGGATGTAAAAATTGCATATTTACTGAGTCCTGCACAGCTTAAAAACCATGCAGGTCATCACCAGTAACATAATCACCTGGTTCACGCCAGACACAGTTCACAGACACTTCATCATCATCATCATCATTTATATAGCGCCACTAATTGCGCAGCGCTGTACATAGAACTCATTCACATCAGTCCCTGCCCCATTGGAGCTTACAGTCTAAATTCCCTATTATAGACACACACTCACAGACAGACACAGACAGAGAGGAAGACAGACAGACAGGGAGAGACTAGGGTCAATTTTGATAGCAGCCAACTAACCTACCAATATGTTTTTGGAGTGTGGGAGGAAACCGGAGCACCCGCTGGAAACCCATGCAAACACAGGGAGAACATACAAACTCCACACAGATAAGGCCATGGTCGGGAATTGAACTCATGACCCCAGTGCTGTGAGGCAGAAGTGCTAACCACTAGGCCACTGTGATGCCCACTTATGTCTCACTTGCATTCATGTTTTTTATCCATTTAAAACGGTAAAAACCTCTAATACAAATAAAACTACCCTCCACCTTGTGTAGAAAAAGACCACAAAAAAACAAATTTTTGCTTAAACACGCACAGAAAAGCAGAGTATATACCAAAGTACCAAAGAAAGCACCTAGCAGCTTCAGCAGTGCAACTGCAAGAAACTAGTCACAAGCAGTTCACTAATGTCATAGACCATCATTAGAATCATCCGCTATCTATACCAGCCCCTGACAACCCACAAACAATATGCCTTTCTAAAGCGAAAGCAGCAGCAACATCATGGCCCCACCCCCTGCTGTACAATGACACATACTGCAACACTGGCCAGTATCAGCTAGATCATGATGATGCAAATTGTGTCTTCATGCCTCCACATTTGTCCCTTGGACCTCCCATAAAGGAATTTCCCAAGGAGGGTTCAAAACATAGGCAAATATGCAAATAATGCGCCTGATTCATTGCTGATCTTATCTGCCTTTTTTTGAGGATCTTAAGAAAATCTTCTCTGAGCATGCCCAGAAAAGGGAGATAAAATGGAAAATCCACTGCTTAATTTAAGATTTTCTTAATTTAAGATGAAAATCCTTCTTAACTACACTTAAGAAGTCATCTGACCACTTAAGAAAGGGTTGGGAATGGGAGGTGAATGGGCAGAGATCCATACGAAGTTAAGAAGAGTAGGCATTACTTGTAATGACTTCAGAAGAGTAGGTGTTACCTCCGTATCAGTCGGATAGTTAAGAAGAAAAGCTTTGAGTTTTATCTTAACTTCTTGCTTAAACTCAGGGAAGCTCAGGTTTAAATCCAAAGCAGCTAGAGCAGCAGCGCTGAATAACAACACTATACTGTTCAAAAAGCATTGTTCGCTTAAAACACTCACAATTAAATATGTACAACATACATATTTATACACTTCAACAATTTTTTATTATTATTATTTATTTTATATTTATGTCAAACATTAAACATTGTGTACTTTTTTTAAAAGAAACCTTTTTTTTTATTACAACCACAGTTGTAATAAATTGCAATGTAAAATGGCTAATGTGTCAACAGTTAGTTGAAGATATTTGTAAAAACGGCTAACAATACTCTAATAATAATATGAAAGACAACAGCTTAATTTGTTAGGATAAATTGTGCAAACTTAAACCAAGCGTACTCTTGCATAAGGGACACATAGGAAATACACATAAACATGGGAAGGATATATAAACTCCAGAGAGATAAGGGCCTTGGTGAGAATTCAAACTCAGGTCTACACTGTTGAAATATGGATTGTCTAACCCCTACGCCAACGTGCAAGTGGAAACAATATGTGAGAATGATACAGAGTAGAACGAAAAGCTGAGCATGATATTTTCTAATAAGCTTTTTGTCTTTTAAAATGTTTATTAATGTCAATTATTATACATTGAAATATTATAGCCCTATATCCTTGGTACAGGCACAATTTAAATATTTGGTTATGGAAATTCATTCATGTATAATATAATAATAATAATTAATCTTAAAATTGTTTGTCATTTTTTTACCTTCTGGCTTTTTTTTGCTTTTATCTGTGGATATTTCCTATGTCTTTGGAATCAAGTTATTTTGAACAGCTGATTTTCTGTGTTGTAACTGCACACAATTTTCAACATGCAATTTAGCGATATTCCACAAGATTGGTCAGAAATCAAACTCATAAACCCACTGATGAAAAGTGGATTGTCTTACCACTAACCCAACATGCAAGTGGAAACAGTATATGCATGAAATAGACTAGAAGGAAAAGCTGAGCATCAACGTCTCTCATAACAAAGTTTTACTTTAATAATTTGAATTAATATAACAATCAATCAATGACATTATTATTATCAATTCTACAAAGAAATATTAGAGCCCAAAATCCTTGGTACATGCACAGTTTAAATACTTGGATATGGAAATTCACAACACATGCATTACTGCCAACATGAAGGTTTAAGGATACACAATAAAGAATTACACACACACACAAACACACATTCTCTTGTTCTCCATCATGAAAAATGTGTCATTGGAAATTTTAGAATGTAAATAAACATGGATGCAGTTATAACAGCTAATAATTCGCAATCATAAATATGTACGATAGTCTATAGACAACACAAACAACAAAACCATATACTAGTGTACTCTTCTATAAGTGGCAAATTGGAGTAAATCCACAGAAACATGGGGATACACAAAGTCCACACAGATACAGGGTTGATTCTGGATTCGAACTCATGCCCCTTCTGTTGGTAGCTCACATCTCTAACCAGTAAGGCATACTTTATATTTAGAAAAACATAGAATACAACATAGGCACTAGTGGTATCCTAAAGTGTTAATGACCATTATTAAATGAACAGTTGCACATACCTTCTTAGTAAATGACATAAAGGATCGTGTTTTGGTTTTAAAAAATTAAGCAAATTTAAGAAAGTATATGCTAATGCATATCAGAATAATTTGCAATCAGAAATAAACGCAAACATTTTTTAATCAATATAAAAGGAAACAACAGATTTTCACAACCAGCATTGCATAGACCCAGCATCAGATCTCGTCATCAGTGGGTATTGCACCTGTATTACAATTCACTATAAAAGACTGCTTCATGCGCACTTGAAGTTGGTTAGGACTCTATAGTGTATTTGTGCTGGTGTGGATTTGTATAGTGGTCTTTTATTTGTATTGAGAGTTATATTTTAGTTTACTCTTTTATAGACACTTTAAATGTTTGTGTTTGCAAGATATTTTATGTTACACAATAACAGTGCATCTATATTTTCATATGTAATGTGCATTTTAATGTGTGTGTTGTTTATCTTATATAAATTTTAACCAATTGTCATGAATCACCCTATGAGTTGAGTTATCAGAACCTGTTGTTGTCGAGAGCTTCACCTATAGCAACCCCCTTTTCCATAGAACCAGATATGTTCGCCGGTACTCAGTTGTCACAAGGACTTATTCTCGAGTAGTGATAACTCAACTCCGGTAGGTAGGCACTACAGTGGACAAGACAGTGGGATGCAGAGCAGAGATACTCCTGGACCAGATAAAGCAGGAACACTGAGTAGTAACAAGATTCAGTACCAACCTCCACCAGTATTACAGAGTGGCAGTGTGGAGTAGAGGATGGTGTAGTACCAGCTGTGGCCTGAGTGAGATGGAGCTAGAGAGCAGCACAGTGTCAGAGACAATGCCAGAGCAAGATGGAGCAGTAAATCTGTACTGTGAAATACTGCAGACACAGGCGAGTCTGATAGAGCAGATAGCTGGCACCACGATCCTGCAGATGGGAGGAGA
>NW_027448304.1:0-53316 GCF_038048845.1 Mixophyes fleayi
TAATCATGAATTGAATCATGAATCATGAATCGAATAATGAATCATGAATTGAATCATGAATCATGAATCATGAATTGAATCATAAATCATGAATCGAATCATGAATCGAATAATGAATCATGAATCCTGAATTTAATCATAAATAATGAGTCATGAATTGAATCATGATTCATAAATTGAATCATGAATCATGAATTGAATCATGATTCATGAATCATGAATTGAATCATGAATCATAAATTGAATCATGAATTATGAATTGAATCATGAATCATGAAATGAATCATGAATTGAATCATGAATCATGAATTTAATCATGAATCATGAATTGTATCATGAATCATGAATTGAAGCATGAATCATGAATTGAATCATGAATCATGAATTGAATCATGAATCATGAATCATTAATCGAATAATGATTCATGAATTGAATCATGAATCATGAATCATGAATTGAATCATGATTAATGAATTGAATCATGAATCGAATAATGAATCATGAATCCTGAATTTAATCATGAATCATGAGTCATGAATTGAATCATGAATCATAAATTGAATCATGAATCATGAATTGAATCATGATTCATAAATCATGAGTCATGAATTGAATCATGAATCATGAATTAAATCATGGATCATGAATTGAATCATGATTCATGAATCATGAATCATGAATTGAATCATCATTTATGATTTATAAATCATGAATCGAATCATAAATCATGAATTGAATCATAAATCATGAATCATTAAATGATTCATGAATTGAATCATGAATCATGAATTGAATCATGAATCATAAATTGAATCATGAATTATGAATTGAATCATGAATCATGAAATGAATCATGAATCATGAATTGAATCATGAATCATGAATTTAATCATGAATCATGAATTGAATCATGAATCATGAATTGAAGCATGAATCATGAATTGAATCAAGAATCATGAATTGAATCATGAATCATGAATCGAATAATGAATCATGAATTGAATCATGAATCATGAATCATGAATTGAATCATGAATCATGAATCGAATCATGAATCGAATAATGAATCATGAATCCTGAATTGAATCATGAATCATGAATTGAATCATGAATCATGAATTGAATCATGATTCATGAAGTAATTCATGAATAATGAATTGAATGATGAATCATCAATTAAATCATGAATTTAATCATGAATTGAATCATGAATCATGAATTAAATCATGAATTGAATCATGAATCATGAATCAAATCATGAATCATCAATTAAATCATGAATTAAATCATGAATTGAATCATGAATCATGAATCAAATCATGAATTATCAATTAAATCATGAATTGAATCATGAATTGAATCATGAATCATGAATTAAATCATGAATTGAATCATGAATCATGAATCGAATCATGAATCATGAATCGAATCATGATTCATGAATCATGAATCATGAATCGAATTATGATTCATGAATCATGAATCGAATCATGATTCATGAATCATGAATCATGAATCGAATCACGATTCATGAATCATGAATCATGAATCAAATCATGATTTATGAATCATGAATCATGAATTGAATCATGATTCATGAATCATGAATTGAATCATGAATTGAATCATGAATTAAATCATGAATCTTGAATTGAATCATGAATCATGAATTGAATCATGAATCATGAATCATGAATTGAATTATGAATCATGAATTGAATCATATATTGAATCATGAATCATGAATTGAATCATGAATCTTGAATTGATTCATGAATCATAAATTGAATCATGAATCATGAATTGAATCATGACTCATAAAGTGAATAATGAATCATGAATTGAATCATGAATCATGGATTAAATCATGAATTGAATCATGAATTGAATTATGAATCATGAATTAAATCATGAATCGAATCATGAATTGAATCATGAATCATGAATGGAATCATGATTCATGAATCATGAATAATGAATCGAATCATGATTCATGAATCATGAATCATGAATCGAATCATGATTCATGAATCATGAATCGAATCATTAATCGAATCATGATTCATGAATCATGAATCGAATCATGATTCATGAATCATGAGTCATGAATCGAATCATGATTCATGAATCATGAAGCATGAATCGAATCATGATTCATGAATCATGAATCATGAATCGAATCATGATTCATGAATTATGAATCATGAATGGAATCATGAATTGAATCATGAATCATGAATGGAATCATAATTTGAATCATGAATCATGAATTGAATCATGAATCTTGAATTGAATCATGAATCATGAATTGAATCATGAATCATGAATTGAATCATGAATCATGAATTAAATCATGAATCATGAATTGAATCATGAATCATGAATTGAATCATGAATCATAAATCATGAGTCATGAATTAAATCATTAATCATATATTGAATCATGAATCATAATTCATGAATTGAATCATGAATCATGAATTAAATGATGAATGAAATCATGAATCATGAATTGAAACATGAATCATGAATTGAATCATGAATCAGGAATCAGGAATCATGAATTGAATCATGAATCGGGAATAAGGAATCCTGAATTGAATCATGAATCATGAATCATGAATCAATTCATGAATCATGAATTGAATCAGGAATTGAATCATGAATCATAAATTGAATTATGAATCATGAATTATGAATTGAATCATGAATCTAAAAATGAATCATGAATCATAAAGTGAATCATGAATCATGAATTATGAATTGAATCATGAATCATGAATTTTATCATGAATCATGAATTGAATCATGAATTGAATCATGAATCATGAATTGAATCATGAATCATGAATCATGAATTGAATCATGAATCATAAATTGAATCATGAATTATGAATTGAATCATGAATCATGAAATGAATCATGAATTGAATCATGAATCATGAATTTAATCATGAATCATGAATTGAATCATGAATCATGAATTGAAGCATGAATCATGAATTGAATCATGAATCATGAATTGAATCATGAATCATGAATCATAAATCGAATAATGAATCATGAATTGAATCATGAATCATGAATCATGAATTGAATCATGAATCATGAATCGAATCATGAATCGAATAATGAATCATGAATCCTGAATTTAATCATGAATCATGAGTCATGAATTGAATCATGAATCATAAATTGAATCATGAATCATGAATTGAATCATGATTCATGAATCATGAGTCATGAATTGAATCATGAATCATGAATTAAATCATGGATCATGAATTGAATCATGATTCATGAATCATGAATCATGAATTGAATCATCATTTATGATTTATAAATCATGAATCGAATCATAAATCATGAATTGAATCATAAATCATGAATCATTAAATGATTCATGAATTGAATCATGAATCTTGAATTGAATCATGAATCATAAATTGAATCATGAATTATGAATTGAATCATAAATCATGAAATGAATCATGAATCATGAATTGAATCATGAATCATGAATTTAATCATGAATCATGAATTGAATCATGAATCATGAATTGAAGCATGAATCATGAATTGAATCAAGAATCATGAATTAAATCATGAATCATGAATCGAATAATGAATCATGAATTGAATCATGAATCATGAATCATGAATTGAATCATGAATCATGAATCGAATCATGAATCGAATAATGAATCATGAATCCTGAATTGAATCATGAATCATGAGTCATGAATTGAATCATGAATCATGAATTGAATCATGAATCATGAATCGAATCATGAATCATGAATCGAATCATGATTCATGAATCATGAATCATGAATTAAATCATGAATTGAATCATGAATCATGAATCAAATCATGAATTATCAATTAAATCATGAATTGAATCATGAATTGAATCATGAATCATGAATTAAATCATGAATTGAATCATGAATCATGAATCGAATCATGAATCATGAATCGAATCATGATTCATGAATCATGAATCATGAATCGAATTATGATTCATGAATCATGAATCGAATCATGATTCATGAATCATGAATCATGAATCGAATCACGATTCATGAATCATGAATCATGAATCAAATCATGATTTATGAATCATGAATCATGAATTGAATCATGATTCATGAATCATAAATAATGAATCGAATCATGATTCATGAATCATGAATCATGAATCGAATCATGATTCATGAATCATGAATCGAATCATTAATCGAATCATGATTCATGAATCATGAATCGAATCATGATTCATGAATCATGAGTCATGAATCGAATCATGATTCATGAATCATGAAGCATGAATCGAATCATGATTCATGAATCATGAATCATGAATCGAATCATGATTCATGAATCATGAATCATGAATGGAATCATGAATTGAATCATGAATCATGAATGGAATCATAATTTGAATCATGAATCATGAATTGAATCATGAATCTTGAATTGAATCATGAATCATGAATTGAATCATGAATCATGAATTGAATCATGAATCATGAATTAAATCATGAATCATGAATTGAATCATGAATCATGAATTGAATCATGAATCATAAATCATGAGTCATGAATTAAATCATTAATCATATATTGAATCATGAATCATAATTCATGAATTGAATCATGAATCATGAATTAAATGATGAATGAAATCATGAATCATGAATTGAAACATGAATCATGAATTGAATCATGAATCAGGAATCAGGAATCATGAATTGAATCATGAATCGGGAATAAGGAATCCTGAATTGAATCATGAATCATGAATCATGAATCAATTCATGAATCATGAATTGAATCAGGAATTGAATCATGAATCATAAATTGAATTATGAATCATGAATTATGAATTGAATCATGAATCTAAAAATGAATCATGAATCATAAAGTGAATCATGAATCATGAATTATGAATTGAATCATGAATCATGAATTTTATCATGAATCATGAATTGAATCATGAATTGAATCATGAATCATGAATTGAATCATGAATCATGAATTGAATCATGATTTATGAATCATGAATCATGAATTGAATCATGAATTGAATCATGAATCATGAATTGAATCATGAATCTAAAAATGAATCATGAATCATAAAGTGAATCATGAATCATGAATTATGAATTGAATCATGAATCATGAATTTTATCATGAATCATGAATTGAATCATGATTTATGAATCATAAATCATGAATTGAATCATGAATCATGAATTGAATCATGATTTATGAATCATGAATCATGAATTGAATCATGAATTGAATCATGAATTGAATCAGGAATCATGAATCATGAATTGAATCATGAATTGAATCATGAATCATGATTTAAATCATGAATTGAATCATGAATCATGATTTAAATCATGAATCTTGAATTGAATCATGAATTTAATCATGAATCATGAATCATGAAATGAATCATGAATCATGAATTGAATCATGATTCATGAATCATGATTCGAATCATGAATCTTGAATTGAATCATAAATACAATCATGAATCATGAATCGAATCATGAATCAAGAATCATGAATTGAATCAAGATATATGAATCATGAATCATGAATTATTCATCATGAATCGAAACATGATTTATGAATCATGATTTATAAATCGAATCATGATTCATGAATCATGAATCATGAATCAAATCATAAATCATGAATTGAATTATAAATCATGAATCATTAAATTAATCATGAATTGAATCATGAATCATGAATCATGAATCAAATCATGAATCATGAATTGAATCATGAATCATGAATCATGAGTCATGAATTAAATCATGAATCATGAATCATGAATCGATTCATGAATCATCAATTGAATCATGAATCATGAATTGAATCATGAATCAGGAATGATGAATTGAATCATGAATCATGAATCATGAATTGAATCAGGAATTGGATCATGAATCATGAATTTTATCATGAATCATGAATCTTTATTTGAATCATGAATCTTAAATTGAATCTTGAATCATTAATTGAATCATGAATCATGAATTGAATCATGAATTGAATAATGAATCATGAATCTTTAATTGAATCATGAATCTTATATTGAATCTTGAATCATGAATTGAATCATGAATTGAATCATGAATCATGAATCTTTAATTGAATCATGAATCTTAAATTGAATCTTGAATCATGAATTGAATCATGAATCATGAATTGAATCATGAATTGAATCATGAATCATGAATTGAATCATGAATTGAATCATGAATTGAATCATGAATTGAATCATGAATCATGAATCATGAATCAAATCATGAATCTAATCATGAATCATGAATCATGAATTATGAATTGAATCATGAATCATGAATTTAATCATGAATCATGAATTGAATCATGATTCATGAAGTAATTCATGAATAATGAATTGAATGATGAATCATCAATTAAATCATGAATTTAATCATGAATTGAATCATGAATCATCAATTAAATCATGAATTTAATCATGAATCATGAATCAAATCATGAATTGAATAATGAATCATGAATTGAATCATGAATTGAATCGTGAATCATGAATCAAATCATGAATCATCAATTAAATCATGAATTTAATCATGAATTGAATCATGAATCATGAATTAAATCATGAATTGAATCATGAATCATGAATCGAATCATGAATCATGAATCGAATCATGATTTATGAATCATGAATCATGAATCGAATCATGATTCATGAATCATAAATCATGAATTGAATCATGAATTGAATCATGAATTAAATCATGAATCTTGAATTGAATCATGAATCATGAATCATGAATTGAATTATGAATCATGAATTGAATCATATATTGAATCATGAATCAAGAATTGAATCATGAATCTTGAATTGATTCATGAATCATAAATTGAATCATGAATCATGAATTGAATCATGACTCATAAAGTGAATAATGAATCATGAATTGAATCATGAATCATGAATTAAATCATGAATTGAATCATGAATTGAATTATGAATCATGAATTAAATCATGAATCGAATCATGAATCTTGAATCATGAATGGAATCATGAATCATGAATGGAATCATGATTCATGAATCATGAATAATGAATCGAATCATGATTTATGAATCATGAATCATGAATCGATTCATGAATCATGAATAATGAATCGAATCATGATTCATGAATCATGAATCATGAATCATGAATCGAATCATGATTCATGAATCATGAATCATGAATCGAATCATGATTCATGAATCATGAAGCATGAATCGAATCATGATTCATGAATCATGAATCATGAATCGAATCATGATTCATGAATCATGAATCATGATTCATGAATCATGAATCATGATTCATGAATCATGAATCATGAATCGAATCAGGATTCATGAATCATGAATCATGAATGGAATCATGAATCATGAATGGAATCATGAATTGAATCATGAATCATGAATTGAATCATGAATCTTGAATTGAATCATGAATCATGAATTGAATCATGAATCATGAATTGAATCATGAATCATGAATTAAATCATGAATCATGAATTGAATCATGAATCATGAATTGAATCATGAATCATGAATCATGAGTCATGAATTAAATCATTAATCATATATTGAATCATGAATCATAATTCATGAATTGAATCATGAATCATGAATTAAATGATGAATGAAATCATGAATCATGAATTGAAACATGAATCATGAATTGAATCATGAATCAGGAATCAGGAATCATGAATTGAATCATGAATCAGGAATCAGGAATCCTGAATTGAATCAAGAATCATGAATCATGAATCAATTCATGAATCATGAATTGAATCAGGAATTGAATCACGAATCATAAATTGAATTATGAATCATGAATTATGAATTGAATCATGAATCTAAAAATGAATCATGAATCATAAAGTGAATCATGAATCATGAATTGAATCATGAATCATGAATTTTATCATGAATCATGAATTGAATCATGAATTGAATCATGAATTGAATCATGAATCATGAATTGAATCATGATTTATGAATCATGAATCATGAATTGAATCATGAATTGAATCATGAATTGAATCATGAATCAGTTATCATGAATTGAATCATGAATCTAAAAATGAATCATGAATCATAAAGTGAATAATGAATCATGAATTATGAATTGAATCATGAATCATGAATTTTATCATGAATCATGAATTGAATCATGAATTGAATCATGAATCATGAATTGAATCATGATTTATAAATCATGAATCATGAATTGAATCATGAATTGAATCATGAATCATGAATCATGAATTGAATCATGAATTGAATCATGAATCATGATTTAAATCATGAATTGAATCATGAATCATGATTTAAATCATGAATCTTGAATTGAATCATGAATTTAATCATGAATCATGAATCATGAAATGAATCATGAATCATGAATTGAATCATGATTCATGAATCATGAATCGAATCATGAATCTTGAATTGAATCATAAATACAGTCATGAATCATGAATCGAATCATGAATCAAGAATCCTGAATTGAATCAAGATTTATGAATCATGAATCATGAATTATGAATCATGAATCGAAACATGATTTATGAATCATGATTTATAAATCGAATCATGATTCATGAATCATGAATCATGAATCAAATCATAAATCATGAATTGAATCATAAATCATGAATCATGAATCAAATCATGAATCATGAATTGAATCATGAATCATGAATCGAATCATGATTCATGATTCATGAATGATTCATGAATCATGAATCATATATCGAATCATGAATCATGAATCATGAATCATGAATCATGATTCATAAATCATAAATCATGATTCATGAATCAAGAATCATGAATCGAATCATGATTCATAAATCATGAATCGAATCATGATTCATGAAAATCGAATCATGATTCATGAAAATCGAATCATGATTCATGAATCATGAATCGAATCATGAATCTTGAATTGAATCATAAATACAGTCATGAATCATGAATCGAATCATGAATCAAGAATCATGAATTGAATCAAGATTTATGAATCATGAATCATGAATTATGAATCATGAATCATGAATCGAAACATGATTTATGAATCATGATTTATAAATCAAATCATGATTCATGAATCATGAATCATGAATCAAATCATAAATCATGAATTGAATCATAAATCATGAATCATGAATCAAATCATGAATCATGAATTGAATCATGAATCATGAATTGAATCATGATTCATGATTCATGAATGATTCATGAATCATGAATCATATATCGAATCATGAATCATGAATCATGAATCATGAATCATGATTCATAAATCATAAATCATGATTCATGAATCAAGAATCATGAATCGAATCATGATTCATAAATCATGAATCGAATCATGATTCATGAAAATCGAATCATGATTCATGAAAATCGAATCATGATTCATGAATCATGAATCTTGAATCAAATCATAAATCATGAATCATGAAATGAATCATGAATTGAATCATGAATTGAATCATGAATTTAATCATGAATCATGAATCATGAAATGAATCATGAATCATGAATTGAATCATGATTCATGAATCATGATTCGAATCATGAATCTTGAATTGAATCATAAATACAATCATGAATCATGAATCGAATCATGAATCAAGAATCATGAATTGAATCAAGATTTATGAATCATGAATCATGAATCATGAATCATGAATCAAATCATAAATCATGAATTGAATTATAAAGCATGAATCATTAAATTAATCATGAATTGAATCATGAATCATGAATCATGAATCAAATCATGAATCATGAATTGAATCATGAATCATGAATCATGAGTCATGAATTAAATCATGAATCATGAATCATGAATCGATTCATGAATCATCAATTGAATCATGAATCATGAATTGAATCATGAATCAGGAATGATGAATTGAATCATGAATCATGAATCATGAATTGAATCAGGAATTGAATCATGAATCATGAATCTTTAATTGAATCATGAATCTTAAATTGAATCTTGAATCATGAATTGAATCATGAATTGAATCATGAATCATGAATCTTTAATTGAATCATGAATCTTAAATTGAATCTTGAATCATGAATTGAATCATGAATCATGAATTGAATCATGAATCATGAATTGAATCATGAATTGAATCATGAATCATGAATTGAATCATGAATTGAATCATGAATTGAATCATGAATTGAATCATGAAACATGAATCATGAATCAAATCATGAATCTAATCATGAATCATGAATCATGAATTATGAATTGAATCATGAATCATGAATTTAATCATGAATCATGAATTGAATCATGATTCATGAAGTAATTCATGAATAATGAATTGAATGATGAATCATCAATTAAATCATGAATTTAATCATGAATTGAATCATGATTCATGAAGTAATTCATGAATAATGAATTGAATGATGAATCATCAATTAAATCATGAATTTAATCATGAATTGAATCATGAATCATCAATTAAATCATGAATTTAATCATGAATCATGAATCAAATCATGAATTGAATCATGAATCATGAATTGAATCATGATTTGAATCATGAATCATGAATCAAATCATGAATCATCAATTAAATCATGAATTTAATCATGAATTGAATCATGAATCATGAATTAAATCATGAATTGAATCATGAATCATGAATCGAATCATGAATCATGAATCGAATCATGATTTATGAATCATGAATCATGAATCGAATCATGATTCATGAATCATAAATCATGAATTGAATCATGAATTGAATCATGAATTAAATCATGAATCTTGAATTGAATCATGAATCATGAATCATGAATTGAATTATGAATCATGAATTGAATCATATATTGAATCATGAATCATGAATTGAATCATGAATCTTGAATTGATTCATGAATCATAAATTGAATCATGAATCATGAATTGAATCATGACTCATAAAGTGAATAATGAATCATGAATTGAATCATGAATCATGAATTAAATCATGAATTGAATCATGAATTGAATTATGAATCATGAATTAAATCATGAATCGAATCATGAATCTTGAATCATGAATGGAATCATGAATCATGAATGGAATCATGATTCATGAATCATGAATAATGAATCGAATCATGATTCATGAATCATGAATCATGAATCGATTCATGAATCATGAATAATGAATCAAATCATGATTCATGAATCATGAATCATGAATCATGAATCGAATCATGATTCATGAATCATGAATCATGAATCGAATCATGATTCATGAATCATGAAGCATGAATCGAATCATGATTCATGAATCATGAATCATGAATCGAATCATGATTCATGAATCATGAATCATGATTCATGAATCATGAATCATGAATCGAATCAGGATTCATGAATCATGAATCATGAATGGAATCATGAATCATGAATGGAATCATGAATCATGAATGGAATCATGAATTGAATCATGAATCATGAATTGAATCATTAATCTTGAATTGAATCATGAATCATGAATTGAATCATGAATCATGAATTGAATCATGAATCATGAATTAAATCATGAATCATGAATTGAATCATGAATCATGAATTGAATCATGAATCATGAATCATGAGTCATGAATTAAATCATTAATCATATATTGAATCATGAATCATAATTCATGAATTGAATCATGAATCATGAATTAAATGATGAATGAAATCATGAATCATGAATTGAAACATGAATCATGAATTGAATCATGAATCAGGAATCAGGAATCATGAATTGAATCATGAATCAGGAATCAGGAATCCTGAATTAAATCAAGAATCATGAATCATGAATCAATTCATGAATCATGAATTGAATCAGGAATTGAATCATGAATCATAAATTGAATTATGAATCATGAATTATGAATTGATTCATGATTTAAATTATGAATCATGAATTATGAATTGATTCATGATTTAAATCATGATTCATGAATCATAAAGTGAATCATGAATCATGAATTGAATCATGAATCATGAATTTTATCATGAATCATGAATTGAATCATGAATTGAATCATGAATCATGAATTGAATCATGATTTATGAATCATGAATCATGAATTGAATCATGAATTGAATCATGAATTGAATCATGAATCAGTTATCATGAATTGAATCATGAATCTAAAAATGAATCATGAATCATAAAGTGAATAATGAATCATGAATTATGAATTGAATCATGAATCATGAATTTTATCATGAATCATGAATTGAATCATGAATTGAATCATGAATCATGAATTGAATCATGATTTATAAATCATGAATCATGAATTGAATCATGAATTGAATCATGAATTGAATCATGAATCATGAATCATGAATTGAATCATGAATTGAATCATGAATCATGATTTAAATCATGAATTGAATCATAAATCATGATTTAAATCATGAATCTTGAATTGAATCATGAATTTAATCATGAATCATGAATCATGAAATGAATCATGAATCATGAATTGAATCATGAATTGAATCATGAATTGAATCATGAATCAGTTATCATGAATTGAATCATGAATCTAAAAATGAATCATGAATCATAAAGTGAATAATGAATCATGAATTATGAATTGAATCATGAATCATGAATTTTATCATGAATCATGAATTGAATCATGAATTGAATCATGAATCATGAATTGAATCATGAATCATGAATTGAATCATGATTTATAAATCATGAATCATGAATTGAATCATGAATTGAATCATGAATTGAATCATGAATCATGAATCATGAATTGAATTATGAATTGAATCATGAATCATGATTTAAATCATGAATTGAATCATGAATCATGATTTAAATCATGAATCTTGAATTGAATCATGAATTTAATCATGAATCATGAATCATGAAATGAATCATGAATCATGAATTGAATCATGATTCATGAATCATGAATCGAATCATGAATCTTGAATTGAATCATAAATACAGTCATGAATCATGAATCGAATCATGAATCAAGAATCATGAATTGAATCAAGATTTATGAATCATGAATCATGAATTATGAATCATGAATCGAAACATGATTTATGAATCATGATTTATAAATCGAATCATGATTCATGAATCATGAATCATGAATCAAATCATAAATCATGAATTGAATCATAAATCATGAATCATGAATCAAATCATGAATCATGAATTGAATCATGAATCATGAATCGAATCATGATTCATGATTCATGAATGATTCATGAATCATGAATCATATATCGAATCATGAATCATGAATCATGAATCATGATTCATAAATCATAAATCATGATTCATGAATCAAGAATCATGAATCGAATCATGATTCATAAATCATGAATCGAATCATGATTCATGAAAATCGAATCATGATTCATGAAAATCGAATCATGATTCATGAATCATGAATCTTGAATCAAATCATAAATCATGAATCATGAAATGAATCATGAATTGAATCATGAATTGAATCATGAATTTAATCATGAATCATGAATCATGAAATGAATCATGAATCATGAATTGAATCATGATTCATGAATCATGATTCGAATCATGAATCTTGAATTGAATCATAAATACAATCATGAATCATGAATCGAATCATGAATCAAATATCATGAATTGAATCAAGATTTATGAATCATGAATCATGAATTATTCATCATGAATCGAAACATGATTTATGAATCATGATTTATAAATCGAATCATGATTCATGAATCATGAATCATGAATCAAATCATAAATCATGAATTGAATTATAAATCATGAATCATTAAATTAATCATGAATTGAATCATGAATCATGAATCATGAATCAAATCATGAATCATGAATTGAATCATGAATCATGAATCATGAGTCATGAATTAAATCATGAATCATGAATCATGAATCGATTCATGAATCATCAATTGAATCATGAATCATGAATTGAATCATGAATCAGGAATGATGAATTGAATCATGAATCATGAATCATGAATTGAATCAGGAATTGAATCATGAATCATGAATTTTATCATGAATCATGAATCTTTATTTGAATCATGAATCTTAAATTGAATCTTGAATCATTAATTGAATCATGAATCATGAATTGAATCATGAATTGAATAATGAATCATGAATCTTTAATTGAATCATGAATCTTAAATTGAATCTTGAATCATGAATTGAATCATGAATTGAATCATGAATCTTTAATTGAATCATGAATCTTAAATTGAATCTTGAATCATGAATTGAATCATGAATCATGAATTGAATAATGAATCATGAATTGAATCATGAATTGAATCATGAATCATGAATTGAATCATGAATTGAATCATGAATTGAATCATGAATCATGAATCATGAATCAAATCATGAATCTAATCATGAATCATGAATCATGAATTATGAATTGAATCATGAATCATGAATTTAATCATGAATCATGAATTGAATCATGATTCATGAAGTAATTCATGAATAATGAATTGAATGATGAATCATCAATTAAATCATGAATTTAATCATGAATTGAATCATGATTCATAAAGTAATTCATGAATAATGAATTAAATGATGAATCATCAATTAAATCATGAATTTAATCATGAATTGAATCATGAATCATCAATTAAATCATGAATTTAATCATGAATCATGAATCAAATCATGAATTGAATCATGAATCATGAATTGAATCATGAATTGAATCATGAATCATGAATCAAATCATGAATCATCAATTAAATCATGAATTTAATCATGAATTGAATCATGAATCATGAATTAAATCATGAATTGAATCATGAATCATGAATCGAATCATGAATCATGAATCGAATCATGATTTATGAATCATGAATCATGAATCGAATCATGATTCATGAATCATAAATCATGAATTGAATCATGAATTGAATCATGAATTAAATCATGAATCTTGAATTGAATCATGAATCATGAATCATGAATTGAATTATGAATCATGAATTGAATCATATATTGAATCATGAATCATGAATTGAATCATGAATCTTGAATTGATTCATGAATCATAAATTGAATCATGAATCATGAATTGAATCATGACTCATAAAGTGAATAATGAATCATGAATTGAATCATGAATCATGAATTAAATCATGAATTGAATCATGAATTGAATTATGAATCATGAATTAAATCATGAATCGAATCATGAATCTTGAATCATGAATGGAATCATGAATCATGAATGGAATCATGATTCATGAATCATGAATAATGAATCGAATCATGATTCATGAATCATGAATCATGAATCGATTCATGAATCATGAATAATGAATCGAATCATGATTCATGAATCATGAATCATGAATCATGAATCGAATCATGATTCATGAATCATGAATCATGAATCGAATCATGATTCATGAATCATGAAGCATGAATCGAATCATGATTCATGAATCATGAATCATGAATCGAATCATGATTCATGAATCATGAATCATGATTCATGAATCATGAATCATGAATCGAATCAGGATTCATGAATCATGAATCATGAATGGAATCATGAATCATGAATGGAATCATGAATTGAATCATGAATCATTAATTGAATCATGAATCTTGAATTGAATCATGAATCATGAATTGAATCATGAATCATGAATTGAATCATGAATCATGAATTAAATCATGAATCATGAATTGAATCATGAATCATGAATTGAATCATGAATCATGAATCATGAGTCATGAATTAAATCATTAATCATATATTGAATCATGAATCATAATTCATGAATTGAATCATGAATCATGAATTGAAACATGAATCATGAATTGAATCATGAATCAGGAATCAGGAATCATGAATTGAATCATGAATCAGGAATCAGGAATCCTGAATTGAATCAAGAATCATGAATCATGAATCAATTCATGAATCAGGAATTGAATCAGGAATTGAATCATGAATCATAAATTGAATTATGAATCATGAATTATGAATTGAATCATGAATCTAAAAATGAATCATGAATCATAAAGTGAATCATGAATCATGAATTGAATCATGAATCATGAATTTTATCATGAATCATGAATTGAATCATGAATTGAATCATGAATCATGAATTGAATCATGATTTATGAATCATGAATCATGAATTGAATCATGAATTGAATCATGAATTGAATCATGAATCAGTTATCATGAATCTAATCATGAATCTAAAAATGAATCATGAATCATAAAGTGAATAATGAATCATGAATTATGAATTGAATCATGAATCATGAATTTTATCATGAATCATGAATTGAATCATGAATTGAATCATGAATCATGAATTGAATCATGACTCATAAAGTGAATAATGAATCATGAATTGAATCATGAATCATGAATTAAATCATGAATTGAATCATGAATCATGAATCAAATCATGAATTGAATCATGAATCATGAATTGAATCATGAATTGAATCATGAATCATGAATCAAATCATGAATCATCAATTAAATCATGAATTTAATCATGAATTGAATCATGAATCATGAATTAAATCATGAATTGAATCATGAATCATGAATCGAATCATGAATCATGAATCGAATCATGATTTATGAATCATGAATCATGAATCGAATCATGATTCATGAATCATAAATCATGAATTGAATCATGAATTGAATCATGAATTAAATCATGAATCTTGAATTGAATCATGAATCATGAATCATGAATTGAATTATGAATCATGAATTGAATCATATATTGAATCATGAATCATGAATTGAATCATGAATCTTGAATTGATTCATGAATCATAAATTGAATCATGAATCATGAATTGAATCATGACTCATAAAGTGAATAATGAATCATGAATTGAATCATGAATCATGAATTAAATCATGAATTGAATCATGAATTGAATTATGAATCATGAATTAAATCATGAATCGAATCATGAATCTTGAATCATGAATGGAATCATGAATCATGAATGGAATCATGATTCATGAATCATGAATAATGAATCGAATCATGATTCATGAATCATGAATCATGAATCGATTCATGAATCATGAATAATGAATCGAATCATGATTCATGAATCATGAATCATGAATCGAATCATGATTCATGAATCATGAAGCATGAATCGAATCATGATTCATGAATCATGAATCATGAATCGAATCATGATTCATGAATCATGAATCATGATTCATGAATCATGAATCATGAATCGAATCATGATTCATGAATCATGAATCATGATTCATGAATCATGAATCATGAATCGAATCAGGATTCATGAATCATGAATCATGAATGGAATCATTAATCATGAATGGAATCATGAATTGAATCATGAATCATTAATTGAATCATGAATCTTGAATTGAATCATGAATCATGAATTGAATCATGAATCATGAATTGAATCATGAATCATGAATTAAATCATGAATCATGAATTGAATCATGAATCATGAATTGAATCATGAATCATGAATCATGAGTCATGAATTAAATCATTAATCATATATTGAATCATGAATCATAATTCATGAATTGAATCATGAATCATGAATTAAATGATGAATGAAATCATGAATCATGAATTGAAACATGAATCATGAATTGAATCATGAATCAGGAATCAGGAATCATGAATTGAATCATGAATCAGGAATCAGGAATCCTGAATTGAATCAAGAATCATGAATCATGAATCAATTCATGAATCATGAATTGAATCAGGAATTGAATCATGAATCATAAATTGAATTATGAATCATGAATTATGAATTGAATCATGAATCTAAAAATGAATCATGAATCATAAAGTGAATCATGAATCATGAATTGAATCATGAATCATGAATTGAATCATGAATCATGAATTTTATCATGAATCATGAATTGAATCATGAATTGAATCATGAATCATGAATTGAATCATGATTTATGAATCATGAATCATGAATTGAATCATGAATTGAATCATGAATTGAATCATGAATCAGTTATCATGAATTGAATCATGAATCTAAAAATGAATCATGAATCATAAAGTGAATAATGAATCATGAATTATGAATTGAATCATGAATCATGAATTTTATCATGAATCATGAATTGAATCATGAATTGAATCATGAATCATGAATTGAATCATGAATCATGAATTGAATCATGATTTATAAATCATGAATCATGAATTGAATCATGAATTGAATCATGAATTGAATCATGAATCATGAATCATGAATTGAATCATGAATTGAATCATGAATCATGATTTAAATCATGAATTGAATCATGAATCATGATTTAAATCATGAATCTTGAATTGAATCATGAATTTAATCATGAATCATGAATCATGAAATGAATCATGAATCATGAATTGAATCATGAATTGAATCATGAATTGAATCATGAATCAGTTATCATGAATTGAATCATGAATTTAAAAATGAATCATGAATCATAAAGTGAATAATGAATCATGAATTATGAATTGAATCATGAATCATGAATTTTATCATGAATCATGAATTGAATCATGAATTGAATCATGAATCATGAATTGAATCATGAATCATGAATTGAATCATGATTTATAAATCATGAATCATGAATTGAATCATGAATTGAATCATGAATCATGAATCATGAATTGAATCATGAATTGAATCATGAATCATGATTTAAATGATGAATTGAATCATGAATCATGATTTAAATCATGAATCTTGAATTGAATCATGAATTTAATCATGAATCATGAATCATGAAATGAATCATGAATCATGAATTGAATCATGATTCATGAATCATGAATCGAATCATGAATCTTGAATTGAATCATAAATACAGTCATGAATCATGAATCGAATCATGAATCAAGAATCATGAATTGAATCAAGATTTATGAATCATGAATCATGAATTATGAATCATGAATCGAAACATGATGTATGAATCATGATTTATAAATCGAATCATGATTCATGAATCATGAATCATGAATCAAATCATAAATCATAAATTGAATCATAAATCATGAATCATGAATCAAATCATGAATCATGAATTGAATCATGAATCATGAATCGAATCATGATTCATGATTCATGAATGATTCATGAATCATGAATCATATATCGAATCATGAATCATGAATCATGAATAATGAATCATGATTCATAAATCATAAATCATGATTCATGAATCAAGAATCATGAATCGAATCATGATTCATAAATCATGAATCGAATCATGATTCATGAAAATCGAATCATGATTCATGAATCATGAATCTTGAATCAAATCATAAATCATGAATCATGAAATGAATCATGAATTGAATCATGAATTGAATCATGAATCATGAATTAAATCACGAATCATGAATCATAAATTGAATCATGAATCATGAATCATGAATTGAATCATAATTCATGAATCAGGAAACATGAATTGAATCATGAATCATGAATCATGAATCAAATAATGAATCATGAATCATGAATTGAATCATGAATCATGAATTGAATCATGAATCATGAATCATGAATCAAATAATGAATCATGAATCATGAATTGAATCATGAATCATGAATTGAATCATGAATCATGAAATGAATCATGAATCATGAAATGAATCATGAATCATGAATCATGAGTCATGAATTGAATCATGAATTGAATCATGAATCATGAATTGAATCATGAATTGAATCATGAATTGAATCATGAATCATGAATTGAATCATAAATTTGAATCAAGAATCATGAATTGAATCATGAATCATGAATTTAATCATGAATCATGAATCATGAATCAGGAAACATGAATTGAATCAGGAAACATGAATCATGAATCAAATAATAAATCATGAATCATGATTTGAATCATGAATTATGATTTGAATCATGAATCATGAATTGACTCATATATTGAATCATGAATCATGAATTGAATCATGAATTAAATCATGAATCATGAATCATAAATTGAATCGTGAATTGAATCATGAATCATAAATTGAATCATGAATCATGAATTGAATCATGAATCATGAGTCATGATTTGAATCATGATGGATTAATCGAATCATATATTGAATCATGAATCATGAATTAAATCATGAATCATGAATTGAATCATGAATTGAATCATGAATCATGAATCATGTATTGAATCATGAATCATGAATTAAATCAGGAATTGAATCATGAATCATGAAATGAATCATGAATCATGAATTAAATCATGAATTAAATCATGAATAATGAATCATGATTTATGAATCAGGAATCATGAATTGAATCATGAATCGAAAAATGAATCATGAATCATGAATTGAATTATGAAAACATGAATCATGAATTGAATCATGAGTCATGAATTGAATCATGAATCATGAATTGAATCATGAATCATGAATCATGAATTGAATCATGAATCATGAATTGAATCATGAATAACGAATTGAATCATGAAACATAAATTATGATTTGAATCATGAATCATGAATTGAATCATGAAACATGAATTATGATTTGAATCATGAATCATGAATGGAATCATAAAACATGAATCATGAATTGAATCATGAATCATGTATTGAATCATGAATCATGAATCGAATCATGATTCATGAATCATGAATCAAATCATGATTCATGAATCATGAATCTTGAATCAGATTATAAATCATGAATTGAATCATAAATCATGAATCATGAATTGAATCATGAATTTAATCATGAATAATGAATCATGAATCGAATCATGATTCATGAATCATGAATCTTGAATCGAATCATGATTCATGAATCACGAATTGAATTATGCATCATAAATTGAATCATGATTTGAATCATGAATCATGAATCATGAATTGAATCATGAATTAAATCATGAATCATGAGTCATGAATTGAATCATGAATCATGAATTGAATCATATATTGAATCATGAATCATGAATTGAATCATGAATCATGAATTGAATCATGAATTGAATCATGAATTGAATCAGGAATTGAATCAGGAATCATGAATTGAATCATGAATCATAAATCGAATAATGAATCATGAATCATGATTTATGAATCAGGAATCATGAATTGAATCATGAATCATGAATCAAGAATCGAATAATGAATCATGAATCATGAATTTAATCATGAATTGAATCATGAATTATGAATTGAATCATGAGTCATGAATCATGAATTAAATCATGAATCATGAATTGAATCATGAATCATGAATTGAATCATGATTAATGAATTGAATCATGAATCATGAATTATGATTTGAATCATGAATCATGAATTGAATCATATATTGAATCATAAATCATGAATTGAATCATGAGTCATGAATCATGAATTAAATCATGAATCATGAATTGAATCATGAATCAAATCATGATTAATGAATTGAATTATGAATCATGAATTATGATTTGAATCATGAATCATGAATTGAATCATATATTGAATCATGAATCATGAATTGAATCATGAATCATGAATCGAATCATGAATCATGAATCTTGAATCAAATCATAAATCATAAATCATGAATTGAATCATGAATCATAAATCATAAATTGAATCATGAATCATGAATTGAATCATGAATTGAATCATGAATCATGAATCATGAATTGAATCATGAATTAAATCATGAATCATGAATCATAAATCATAAATTGAATTATGAATCATGAATTGAATCATGAATTGAATCATGAATCATGAATCATGAATTGAATCATGAATTAAATCATGAATCATGAATCATGAATTGAATCATAAATCATGAATCATGAATTGAATCATGAATTGAATCATGAATCATTAATTGAATCATGAATCATGAATTGAATCATGAATCATGAATCAGGAATCAGGAATCATGATTTGAATCATGAATCATAAATCGAATAATGAATCATGAATCATGAATCATGAATCGAATAATGAATCATGAATCATGAATCGAATCATGATTCATGAATCATGAATAATGAATCAAATCATAAATCATGAATTGAATCATAAATCATGAATCATGAATAGAATCATGAATCATGAATTGAATCATGAATCATGAATTAAATCATGATTCATGAATCATGAATTGAATCATGAATCATGAATTGAATGATGAATTGAATCATGAATCATGAATTGAATCATAAATTTGAATCAAGAATCATGAATTGAATCATGAATCATGAATCATGAATCATGAATCATGAATCAGGATACATGAATTGAATCATTAATCATGAATTGAATCATGAATCATGAATTGAATCATGAATCATGAATTGACTCATATATTGAATCATGAATCATGAATTGACTCATATATTGAATCATGAATCATGAATTGAATCAAGAATCATGAATCATGAATTGAATCAAGAATCATGAATTGAATCATGAGTCATGAATCATGAATTGAATCATGAATCACAAATTGAATCATGAATTGAATCATGAATCATGAATTAAATCATGAATCATGAATCATGAGTCATGAATTGAGTCATGAATCATGAATCATGAATCATGAATTGAATCATTAATCATGAATCATGAATTGAATCATAAATTTGAATCATGAATCATGAATTGAATCATGAATCATGAATTGAATCATGAATCATGAATTGAATCATGAGTCATGAATCATAAATCAAATAATGAATCATGAATCATGAATTGAATCATGAGTCATGAATCATGATTTGAATCATGAATCACAAATTGAATCATGAATTGAATCATGAATCATGAATTAAATCATGAATCATGAATCATGAGTCATGAATTGAGTCATGAATCATGAATTAGGAATTAAATCATGAATTGAATAATGAATTGAATCATTAATCATGAATCATGAATTGAATCATAAATTTGAATCATGAATCATGAATTGAATCATGAATTGAATCATGAATCATGAATTGAATCATGAAACATGAATCATGAATTGAATCATGAATCATGAATTAAATCATGAATTGAATAATGAATTGAATCATTAATCATGAATCATGAATTGAATCATAAATTTGAATCATGAATCATGAATTGAATCATGAATCATGAATTGAATCATGAATTGAATCATGAAACATGAATCATGAATCATGAATTGAATCATGAATTGAATCATGAAACATGAATCATGAATCAAATAATGAATCATGAATCATGAATTGAATCAGGAATCATGAATCATGAATAGAATCATGAATCATGAATGGAATCATGAATCATGAATTGAATCATGAATCATGAATCATGAATCAAATAATGAATCATGAATCATGAATCATGAATTGAATCATGAATCATGAATTGAATCATGAATCATGAATCATGATTTGAATCATGAGTCATGAATCATGAATTGAATTATGAATGATGAATCATGAGTCATGAATTGAATCATGAATCATGAATCATGAATTGAATCATGAATTGAATCATGAATCATGAATTGAATCATGAATCATGAATCATGAATTGAATCATGAATCATGAATTGAATCATGAATCATGAATCATGATTTGAATCATGAGTCATGAATCATGAATTGAATCATAAATCATGAATCATGAGTCATGAATTGAATCATGAATCATGAATCATGAATTGAATCATGAATTGAATCATGAATTGAATCATGAATCATGAATTGAATCATGAATTGAATTATGAATTCAATCATGAATCATGAACTGAATCATAAATTTGAATCAAGAATCATGAATTGAATCATGAATCATGAATTGAATCATGAATCATGAATCAGGAAACATGAATTTAATCATGAAACATGAATCAAATCATGAATCATGAATCATGAATTGAATCATGAATCATGAATCATGAATTGAATCATGAATCATGAATCATTAATCAAATAATGAATCATGAATTATGAATTGAATCATGAATCATGAATTGAATCATGAATCATGAATCATGATTTGAATCATGAGTCATGAATTGAATCATGAGTCATGAATAATGAATTGAATCATGAATCATGAATTATGATTTGAATCATGAATCATGAATTGAATCATATATTGAATCATGAATCATGAATTGAATCATTAATCATGAATCATGAATCAAATCATGATTCATGAATCATGAATCATGAATTATATCATGAATCATGAATTGAATCATGAATCATGAATTGAATCATGAATCATGAATCATGATTTGAATCATGAGTCATGAATCATGAATTGAATTAAGAATCATGAATCATGAGTCATGAATTGAATCATGAATCATGAATCATGAATTGAATCATGAATTGAATCATGAATCATGAATTGAATCATGAATCATGAATCATGAATTGAATCATGAATCATGAATCATGATTTGAATCATGAGTCATGAATCATGAATTGAATCATAAATCATGAATCATGAGTCATGAATTGAATCATGAATCATGAATCATGAATTGAATCATGAATTGAATCATGAATTGAATCATGAATCATGAATTGAATCATGAATTGAATTATGAATTCAATCATGAATCATGAACTGAATCATAAATTTGAATCAAGAATCATGAATCGAATCATGAATCATGAATTGAATCATGAATCATGAATCAGGAAACATGAATTGAATCATGAAACATGAATCAAATCATGAATCATGAATCATGAATTGAATCATGAATCATGAATCATGAATCATGAATTGAATCATGAAGCATGAATCATTAATCAAATAATGAATCATAAATTATGAATTGAATCATGAATCATGAATTGAATCATGAATCATGAATCATGATTTGAATCATGAGTCATGAATTGAATCATGAGTCATGAATAATGAATTGAATCATGAATCATGAATTATGATTTGAATCATGAATCATGAATTGAATCATATATTGAATCATGAATCATGAATTGAATCATTAATCATGAATCATGAATCAAATCATGATTCATGAATCATGAATCATGAATTATATCATGAATCATGAATCGAATCATGAATCATGAATCAAATCATGTTTCATGAATCTTGAATCAAATCATGATTCATGAATCATGAATCTTGAATCAAATCATAAATCATAAATCATGAATTGAATCATAAATCATGAATCATGAATTAAATCATGAATCATAAATCATAAATTGAATCATGAATTGAATCATGAATTGAATCATGAATCATGAACGATGAATTGAATCATGAATTAAATCATGAATCATTAATTGAATCATGAATCATGAACTGAATCATGAATCATGAATCAGGAATCAGGAATCATGATTTGAATTATGAATCATGAATCGAATAATGAATCATGAATCATGAATTATGAATCGAATAATGAATCATGAATCATGAATCGAATCATGATTCATGAATCATGAATCGAATCATGATTCATGAATCATGAATAATGAATCAAATCATAAGTCATGAACTGAATCATAAATCATGAATCATGAAATGAATCATGAATTGAATCATGAATCATGAATTGAATCATGAATCATGAATTGAATCATGAATCATGAAGTAAATCATGATTCATGAATCATGAGTCATGAATTAAATCATGATTCATGAATCATGAATTGAATCATGAATCATGAATTGAATGATGAATTGAATCATGAATCATGAATTGAATCATAAATTTGAATCAAGAATCATGAATTGAATCATGAATCATGAATCATGAATCAGGAAACATGAATTGAATCATTAATCATGAATCATGAATCAAAAATTGAATCATGAATCATGAATTGAATCATGAATCATGAATTATGAATTGAATCAGGAAACATGAATTGAATCATGAATCATGAATTGAATCATACATTTGAATCAAGAATCATGAATTGAATCATGAATCATGAATCATGAATCAGGAAACATGAATTGAATCATTAATCATGAATCATGAATCAAAAATTGAATCATGAATCATGAATTGAATCATGAATCATGAATTATGAATTGAATCAGGAAACATGAATTGAATCATTAATCATGAATCATGAATCAAAAAATGAATCATGAATCATGAATTGAATCATGAATCATGAATCATGAATTGAATCATGAATCATGAATTGAATCATGAATCATGAATCATGAATTGAATCATTAATCATGAATTGAATCATGAATCATGAATTGACTCATATATTGAATCATGAATCATGAATTGAATCAAGAATCATGAATCATGAATTGAATCATGAGTCATGAATTAAATCATGAATCGTGAATCATGAATCATGAATTGAATCATGAGTCATGAATTAAATCATGAATCATGAATCATGAATTAAATCATGAATTGAATCATGAATTGAATCAATAATCATGAATCATGAATTGAATCATAAATTTGAATCATGAATCATGAATTGAATCATGAATCATGAATTGAATCATGAATCATGAATTGAATCATGAATTGAATCATGAATCATGAATTAAATCATGAATCGTGAATCATGATTAATGAATTGAGTCATGAATCATGAATTAAATCATGAATCATTAATCATGAATTAAATCATGAATTGAATCATGAATTGAATCATTAATCATGAATTATGAATTGAATCATAAATTTGAATCATGAATCATGAATTGAATCATGAATCATGAATTGAATCATGAAACATGAATCATGAATCAAATAATGAATCATGAATTAAATCATGAATTGAATCATGAATTGAATCATTAATCATGAATCAGGAATTGAATCATAAATTTGAATCATGAATCATGAATTAAATCATGAATCATGAGTCATGAATTGAGTCATGAATCATGAATCATGAATTGAATCATGAATCATGAATCATGAATTAAATCATGAATTGAATCATGAATTGAATCATTAATCATGAATCAGGAATTGAATCATAAATTTGAATCATGAATCATGAATTGAATCATGAATCATGAATTGAATCATGAAACATGAATCATGAATTGAATCATGAATAATGAATCATGAATTAAATCATGAATTGAATCATGAATTGAATTATTAATCATGAATCATGAATTGAATCATAAATTTGAATCATGAATCATTTATTTGAATCATGAATCATGAATTGAATCATGAATCATGAATTGAATCATGAAACATGAATTGAATCATGAAACATGAATCATGAATCAAATAATGAATCATGAATCATGAATTGAATCAGGAATCATGAATCATGAATTGAATCATGAATCATGAATTGAATCATAAATCATGAATTGAATCATGAATCATGAATCATTAATCAAATAATGAATCATGAATCATGAATTGAATCATGAATCATGAATTGAATCATGAATCATGAATCATGAATTGAATCATGAATCATGAATTGAATCATGAATCATGAATCATGATTTCAATCATGAGTCATGAATCATGAATTGAATCATAAATCATGAATCATGAGTCATGAATTGAATCATGAATCATGAATCATGAATTGAATCATGAATCATGAATCATGAATTGAATCATGAATTGAATCATGAATTGAATCATGAATCATGAATCATGAATTGAATCATGAATCATGAATCATGAATTGAATCATGAATTGAATCATGAATTGAATCATGAGTCATGAATCATGAACTGAATAATAAATTTGAATCAAGAATTATGAATTGAATCATGAATCATGAATTGAATCATGAATCATGTATCAGGAAACATGAATTGAATCATGAAACATGAATCATGAATCAAATCATGTATCAGGAAACATGAATTGAATCATGAAACATGAATCATGAATCAAAAAATGAATCATGAATCATGAATTGAATCATGAATCATGAATTGAATCATGAATCATGAATTGACTCATATATTGAATCATGAATCATGAATTGAATCAAGAATCATGAATCATGAATTGAATCATGAGTCATGAATCATGAATTGAATCATGAATCACGAATTGAATCATGAATTGAATCATGAATCATGAATTAAATCATGAATCATGAATCATGAATCATGAATTGAGTCATGAATCATGAATTGAATCATGAATAATGAATCATAAATTAAATGATGAATTGAATCATGAATTGAATCATTAATCATGAATCATGAATTGAATCATAAATTTGAATCATGAATCATGAATTGAATCATGAATCATGAATCATGAATCATGAATTGAATCATGAATCATGAATTGAATCATGAATTGAATCATGAATTGAATCATGAATCATGAATTGAATCATGAATCATGAATTGAATCATGAATCATGAATTGAATCATGAATCATGAATCATGATTTGTATCATGAGTAATGAATCATGAATTGAATCATAAATCATGAATCATGAGTCATGAATTGAATCATGAATCATGAATCATGAATTGAATCATGAATTGAATCATGAATTGAATCATGAATCAGGAAACATGAAATGAATCATGAATCATGAATCATTAATCAAATAATTAATCATGAATCATGAATTGAATCATGAATCATGAATTGAATCATGAATCATGAATCATGACTTGAATCATGAGTCATGAATCATGAATTGAATCATGAATCATGAATTGAATCATGAATCATGAATCATGATTTGTATCATGAGTAATGAATCATGAATTGAATCATAAATCATGAATCATGAGTCATGAATTGAATCATGAAACATGAATCATGAATCAAATAATGAATCATGAATCATGAATTGAATCATGAATCATGAATCATGAATTGAATCATGAATCATGAATCATTAATCAAATAATTAATCATGAATCATGAATTGAATCATGAATCATGAATTGAATCATGAATCATGAATCATGACTTGAATCATGAGTCATGAATCATGAATTGAATCATGAATCATGAATTGAATCATGAATCATGAATTGAATCATGAATCATGAATCATGAATTGAATCATGAATTGAATCATAAATCATGAATCATGAATTGAATCATGAATCATGAATTGAATCATGAATTGAATCATGAATCATGAATTAAATCATGAATCGTGAATCATGATTAATGAATTGAGTCATGAATCATGAATTAAATCATGAATTGAATCATGAATTGAATCATTAAACATGAATTATGAATTGAATCATAAATTTGAATCATGAATCATGAATTGAATCATGAATCATGAATTGAATCATGAATCATGAATTGAATCATGAAACATGAATCATCAATCAAATAATGAATCATGAATTAAATCATGAATTGAATCATGAATTGAATCATTAATCATGAATCAGGAATTGAATCATAAATTTGAATCATGAATCATGAATTAAATCATGAATCATGAGTCATGAATTGAGTCATGAATCATGAATCATGAATTGAATCATGAATCATGAATCATGAATTAAATCATGAATTGAATCATGAATTGAATCATTAATCATGAATCAGGAATTGAATCATAAATTTGAATCATGAATCATGAATTGAATCATGAATCATGAATTAAATCATGAATTAAATCATGAATTGAATCATGAATTGAATCATTAATCATGAATCATGAATTGAATCATAAATTTGAATCATGAATCATTTATTTGAATCATTAATCATGAATTGAATCATGAATCATGAATTGAATCATGAAACATGAATTGAATCATGAAACATGAATCATGAATCAAATAATGAATCATGAATCATGAATTGAATCAGGAATCATGAATCATGAATTGAATCATGAATCATGAATTGAATCATGAATCATGAATTGAATCATGAATCATGAATCATTAATCAAATAATGAATCATGAATCATGAATTGAATCATGAATCATGAATTGAATCATGAATCATGAATCATGAATTGAATCATGAATCATGAATTGAATCATGAATCATGAATCATGATTTGAATCATGAGTCATGAATCATGAATTGAATCATAAATCATGAATCATGAGTCATGAATTGAATCATGAATCATGAATCATGAATTGAATCATGAATCATGAATCATGAATTGAATCATGAATTGAATCATGAATTGAATCATGAATCATGAATTGAATCATGAATCATGAATCATGAATTGAATCATGAATTGAATCATGAATTGAATCATGAGTCATGAATCATGAACTGAATAATAAATTTGAATCAAGAATTATGAATTGAATCATGAATCATGAATTGAATCATGAATCATGTATCAGGAAACATGAATTGAATCATGAAACATGAATCATGAATCAAAAAATGAATCATGAATTATGAATTGAATCATGAATCATGAATTGAATCATGAATCATGAATTGACTCATATATTGAATCATGAATCATGAATTGAATCAAGAATCATGAATCATGAATTGAATCATGAGTCATGAATCATGAATTGAATCATGAATCACGAATTGAATCATGAATTAAATCATGAATCATGAATCATGAATCATGAATTGAATCATGAATCATGAATCATGAATTGAATCATGAATAATGAATCATAAATTAAATCATGAATTGAATCATGAATTGAATCATGAATTGAATCATGAATTGAATCATTAATCATGAATCATGAATTGAATCATAAATTTGAATCATGAATCATGAATTGAATCATGAATCATGAATTTTATCATGAATCATGAATTAAATCATGAAACATGAATCATGAATCAAATAATGAATCATGAATCATGAATTGAATCATGAGTCATGAATCATGAATTGAATCATGAATCACAAATTGAATCATGAATTGAATCATGAATCATAAATTAAATCATGAATCATGAATCATGAGTCATGAATTGAGTCATGAATCATGAATTGAATCATGAATCATGAATCATGAATTAAATCATGAATTGAATCATGAATTGAATCATTAATCATGAATCAGGAATTGAATCATAAATTTGAATCATGAATCATGAATTGAATCATGAATCATGAATCATGAATCATGAATCATGAATTGAATCATGAATCATGAATTGAATCATGAATCATGATTTGAATCATGAGTCATGAATCATGAATTGAATTATGAATCATGAATCATGAGTCATGAATTGAATCATGAATCATGAATTGAATCATGAATTGAATCATGAATTGAATCATGAATTGAATCATTAATCATGAATCATGAATTGAATCATAAATTTGAATCATGAATTGAATCATAAATTTGAATCATGAATCATAAATTGAATCATGAATCATGAATTGAATCATGAATTATGAATTGAATCATGAAACATGAATCATGAATCAAATAATGAATCATGAATCATGAATTGAATCATGAGTCATGAATCATGAATTGAATCATGAATCACGAATTGAATCATGAATTGAATCATGAATCATGAATCATGAGTCATGAATTGAGTCATGAATCATGAATTGAATCATGAATTATGAATCATGAATTAAATCATGAATTGAATCATGAATTGAATCATTAATCATGAATCAGGAATTGAATCATAAATTTAAATCATGAATCATGAATTGAATCATGAATCATGAATCATGAATCATGAATCATGAATTGAATCATGAATCATGAATTGAATCATGAATCATGATTTGAATCATGAGTCATGAATCATGAATTGAATTATGAATCATGAATCATGAGTCATGAATTGAATCATGAATCATGAATTGAATCATGAATTGAATCATGAATTGAATCATGAATCATGAATCATGAATTGAATCATGAATCATGAATTGTATCATGAAACATGAATCATGAATTGAATCATGAATCATGAATCATTAATTAAATCATGAATTGAATCATTAATTGAATCATTAATCATGAATCATGAATTGAATCATAAATTTGAATCATGAATCATGAATTGAATCATGAATCATGAATCATGAATCATGAATTGAATCATGAATCATGAATTGAATCATGAATCATGAATCATGATTTGAATCATGAGTCATGAATCATGAATTAAATTATGAATCATGAATCATTAGTCATGAATTGAATCATGAATCATGAATTGAATCATGAATTGAATCATGAATTGAATCATGAATCATGAATTGAATCATGAATCATGAATTGAATCATGAATCATGAATCATGAATTGAATCATGAATCATGAATTGAATCATGAATCATGAATCATGATTTGTATCATGAGTCATGAATCATGAATTGAATCATAAATCATGAATCATGAGTCATGAATTGAATCATGAATCATGAATCATGAATTGAATCATGAATTGAATCATGAATTGAATCATGAATCAGGAAACATGAAATGAATCATGAAACATGAATCATGAATCAAATAATGAATCATGAATCATGAATTGAATCATGAATCATGAATCATGAATTGAATCATGAATCATGAATCATTAATCAAATAATTAATCATGAATCATGAATTGAATCATGAATCATGAATTGAATCATGAATCATGACTTGAATCATGAGTCATGAATCATGAATTGAATCATGAATCATGAATTGAATCATGAATCAAGAATCATGAGTCATGAATTGAATCATGAATCATGAATCATGAATTGAATCATGAATCAAGAATCATGAGTCATGAATTGAATAATGAATCATGAATCATGAATTGAATCATGAATTGAATCATGAATTGAATCATGAATCATGAATTAATTCATGAATCATGAATTGAATCATGAATCATGAATCATGAATTGAATCATGAATCATGAATCATGAATTGAATCATGAATCATGATTTGAATCATGAGTCATGAATCATGAATTGAATCATGAATCATGAATTGAATCATGAATCATGAATTGAATCATGAATCATGAATTGAATCATGAATCATGAATCATGATTTGAATCATGAGTCATGAATCATGAATTGAATCATAAATCATGAATCATGAGTCATGAATTGAATCATGAATCATGAATCATGAATTGAATCATGAATTGAATCATAAATCATGAATCATGAATTGAATCATGAATTGAATCATGAATCATGAACTGAATCATAAATTTGAATCAAGAATCATAAATTGAATCATGAATCATGAATTAAATCATGAATCATGAATCAGGAAACATGAAATGAATCATGAAACATGAATCATGAATCAAATAATGAATCATGAATCATGAATTGAATCATGAATCATGAATCATGAATCATGAATTGAATCATGAATCATGTATTGAATCATGAATCATGAATCATTAATCAAATAATGAATCATGAATCATGAATTGAATCATGAATTGAATCATGATTCATGAATCATGAGTCATGAATTAAATCATGATTAATTAATCATGAATTGAATCATGAATCATGAATTGAATGATGAATTGAATCATGAATCATGAATTGAATCATGAAATGAAACATGAATCATGAATCATGAATTGAATCATAAATTTGAATCAAGAATCATGAATTGAATCATGAATCATGAATCATGAATCATGAATCATGAATCAGGAAACATGAATTGAATCATTAATCATGAATCATGAATCAAATAATGAATCATGAATTGAATCATGAATCATGAATCATGAATTGAATCATGAATCATGAATTTAATCATGAATCATGAATTGACTCATATATTGAATCATAATTCATGAATTGAATCAAGAATCATGAATCATGAATTGAATCATGAGTCATGAATCATGAGTCATGAATCATGATTTGAATCATGAATCACGAATTGAATCATAAATTGAATCATGAATCATGAATTAAATCATGAATCATGAATCATGAATTGAATCATGAATCATGAATCATGAATTAAATCATGAATTGAATCATGAATTGAATCATGAATCATGAATCATGAATTGAATCATAAAATTGAATCAAGAATCATGAATTGAATCTTGAATCAAGAATCATGAATTGAATCATGAATCATGAATCATGAATCAGGAAACATGAATTGAATCATGAAACATGAATCATGAATCAAATAATGAATCATGAATCATGAATTGAATCATGATGAATTATGAATTGAATCATGAATCATGAATTGAATCATGAATCATGAATCATTAATCAAATAATGAATCATAAATCATGAATTGAATCATGAATCATGAATCATGAATTGAATCATGAATCATGAATGGAATCATGAATCATGAATCATGATTTGAATCATGAGTCATGAATCATGAATTGAATCATGAATCATGAATCATGAGTCATGAATTGAATCATAATTCATGAATCATGAATTGAATCATGAATTGAATCATGAATTGAATCATGAATTGAATCATGAATTGAATCATGAATCATGAATCATAAATTGAATCATAAATTTGAATCAAGAATCATGAATTGAATCATGAATCATGAATTGAATCATGAATCATGAATTGAATCATGAATCATGAATCATGAATCAGGAAACATGAATTGAATCATGAAACATGAATCATGAATCAAATAATGAATCATGTTTAATGAATTGAATCATGAATCATGAATTATGAATTGAATAATGAATCATGAATTAAATCATGAATTGACTCATATATTGAATCATGAATCATGAATTGAATCATGAATCATGAATTGAATCATGAATTAAATCATGAATCATGAATCATGAATTGAATCGTGAATTGAATCATGAATCATGAATTGAATCATGAATCATGAATTGATTCATGAATCATGAATTGAATCATGAATCATTAACCATGATTTGAATCATGATGGATGAATCGAATCATATATTGAATCATGAATAATGAATTAAATCATGAATCATGAATTGAATCATGAATCATGAATTGAATCATGAATCATGAATTAAATCAGGAATTGAATCATAAATCATGAAATGAATCATGAATCATGAATTGAATTATGATTCATGAATTGAATCATGAATCATGAATCAGGAATCATGAATTAAATCATGAATCATGAATCATGAATCAAATAATGAATTATGAATCATGAAGTGAATCATTAATCATGAGTCAAATCTTGATTCATTATTTGAATCATGAATTGAATCATGAATCGAATCATGAATCATGAATTGAATCATGAATCATGAATTGAATCATGAATCATGAATCATGAATCATGAAATGAATCATGAATTGAATCATGAATCATAAATCATGAATCATGAATTAAATCATGAATTGAATCATGAATCATGATTTATGAATCATGAATCATGAATCGAATAATGAATCATGAATCATGAATTGAATCATGAAATATGAATCATGAATTGAATCATGAATCATGAATTGAATCATGAATCAATGTATCATGAATTGAATCATGAATCATGAATTGAATCATGAATAATGAATTGAATCATGAAACATGAATTATGATTTGAATCATGAATCATGAATTGAATCATATATTGAATCATGAATTATGAATTGAATCATGAATCATGTATTGAATAATGAATCATGAATCGAATCATGATTCATGAATCATGAATCAAATCATGATTCATGAATCATGAATCTTGAATCAGATCATAAATCATGAATTGAATCATAAATCATGAATCATGAATTAAATCATGAATTTAATCATGAATCATGAATCGAATCATGATTCATGAATCATAAATCATGAATCGAATCATGATTCATGAATCACGAATTGAATTATGCATCATAAACTGAATTATGAATTGAATCATGAAACATGAATCATGAGTCATGAATTGAATCATGAATCATGAATCATGAATCATGAATCATGAATTGAATCATTAATCATGAATCATGAATCATGAATCATGGATCATGAATTGAATCATGAATCATGAATTGAATCACAAATTGAATCATGAATCATGAATTGAATCATGAATCATAAATTGAATCATGAATCATGAATTGAATCAGGAATCATGAATTGAATCATGAATCATAAATCGAATAATGAATCATGAATCATGATTTATGAATCAGGAATCATGAATTGAATCATGAATCATGAATCATGAATTGAATAATGAATCATGAATCATGATTTATGAATCAGGAATCATGAATTGAATCATGAATCATGAATCATGAATTGAATAATGAATCATGAATCATGAATTAAATCATGAATCATGAATTGAATCATGAATCATGAATTGAATCATGAATCATGAATTGAATCAAGAATCATGAATCATGAATTGAATCATGAGTCATGAATCATGAATCATGAATCATTAATCAAATAATGAATCATAAATCATGAATTCAATCATGAATCATGAATCATGAATTGAATCATGAATCATGAATGGAATCATGAGTCATGAATCATGAATTGAATCATGAATCATGAATCATGAATTGAATCATGAATCATGAATTAAATCATGAATTGAATCATGAATTGATTCATGAATCATGAATCATGAATTGAATCATAAATTTGAATCAAGAGTCATGATTTGAATCATGAATCATGAATTGAATCATGAATCATGAATCAGGAAACATGAATTGAATCATGAAACATGAATCATGAATCAAATAATGAATCATGTTTAATGAATTTAATCATGAATCATAAATTATGAATTGAATCATGAATTGAATCATGTCTCATGAATCATGATTTGAATCATGAATTGACTCATATATTGAATCATGAATCATGAATTGAATCATGAATCATGAATTGAATCATGAATCATGAATCATGAAATGAATCATGAATCATGAATCATGAATTGAATCATTAATCATGAATCATGAATCATGAATCATGAGTCATGAATTGAATCATGAATCATGAATTGAATCATGAATCATGAATTGAATCACAAATTGAATCATGAATCATGAATTGAATCATGAATCATGAATTGAATCAGGAATCATGAATTGAATCATGAATCATAAATCGAATAATGAATCATGAATCATGATTTATGAATCAGGAATCATGAATTGAATCATGAATCATGAATCATGAATTGAATATTGAATCATGAATCATGAATTAAATCATGAATCATGAATTGAATCATGAATCATGAATTGAATCATGAATCATGAATTGAATCATGAGTCATGAATTATGATTTGAATCATGAATCATGAATTGAATCATATATTGAATCATGAATCATGAATTGAATCATGAATCATGAATCGAATCATGATTCATGAATCATGAATCAAATCATGATTCATGAATCATGAATCTTGAATCAAATCATAAATCATGAATTGAATCATAAATCATAAATCATGAATTGAATCATGAATCATGAATTAAATCATGAATCATGAATCATAAATTAAATCATGAATCATGAAATGAATCATGATTCATGAATTAAATCATGATTCATGAATCATGATTCATGAATCATGAATCATGATTCATGAATCATGAATTGAATCATGAATCATGAATTGAATCATGAATTGAATCATGAATCATGAATTGAATCATGAATTAAATCATGAATCATGAATCATGAGTCATGAATTGAATCATGAATCATGAATTAAATCATGAATCATGAATCATAAATTAAATCATGAATCATGAAATGAATCATGATTCATGAATTAAATCATGAATCATAAATTAAATCATGAATCATGAAATGAATCATGATTCATGAATCATGATTCATGAATCATGAATCATGATTCATGAATCATGAATCATGATTCATGAATCATGAATTGAATCATGAATCATGAATTGAATCATGAATCATGAATTGAATCATGAATTAAATCATGAATCATGAATCATGAGTCATGAATTGAATCTTGAATCATGAATTATGAATTGAATCATGAATCATGAATCATGAATTGAATCATGAATTGAATCATGAATAATTAATTGAATCATGAATCATGAATTGAATCAGGAATCAGGAATCAGGAATCAAGAATCATGATTTGAATCATGAATCATGAATCAAATAATGAATCATGAATCATGAATTGAATCATGAATCATGAATCACGAATTGAAACTCGAATCATGAATTGAATCATGAATTATGAATTGAATCATGAATCATGATTTGAATCATATATCATGAATTGAATGATATATTGAATCATGAATCATGAATTGATTCATGAATCAAGAATTGAATCATGAATCATGAATCATGAATCATGAATCATGAATTGAATCATGAATTAAATCATGAATCATGAATCATGAATTGAATCATGAATCATGAAATGAATCATGAATTGAATCATAAATCATGATTTCAATCATGAATCATTAATTGAATCATGAATTGAATCATGAATCATGAATCATGAAATGAATCATGAATCATGAATTGAATCATGAATTGAATCATGAATCATGAATCGAATCATGAATTGAATCATGAATTGAATCAAGATTTATGAATCATGAATCATGAATTGAATCATGAATCATGATTTGAATCATGAATAATGAATTGAATCATGAATCATGAATTAAATAATGAATCACGAATTGAATCATGAATAATGAAATGAATCATGAATTATGATTTGAATCATGAATCATGAATTGAATTATGATTCATGAATCATTAATCTTGAATCAAATCATCAATCATGAATTGAATCATAAATCATGAATAGTAAATTGAATCATGAATCATGAATCGAATCATGATTTATGAATCATGAATCATGAATTGAATCATGATTCATGAATCATGAATTGAATTATGAATCATAAATTGAATAATGAATTGAATCATGAATCATGAATCATGAATTGAATCATAAATTAAATCATGAATCATGAATCATGAGTCATGAATTGAATCATGGATCATGAATCATGAATTGAATCATGAATCATGAATCATGAATTGAATCATGAATCTAGAATTGAATCATGAATTGAATCATGAATCATGAATCATGAATTGAATCATGAATCATGAGTCATGAATTGAATCATGAATCATGAGTCATGAATTGAATCATGAGTCATGAATCATGAATTGAATCATGAATCATGAACTGAATCACAAATTGAATCATGAATCATGAATCATGTATTTGAATCATGAATTGAATCATGAATCATGAATCATAATTTGAATCATGAATTGAATCATGAATGATGAATTGAATCATGAATCATGAATTGAATCATGAATCATGAATTGAATCATAAATCATAAATCATGAATCAGGAATCATGAATTGAATCCTGAATCATGAATCATGAAATGAATCATGAATCATGAATTGAATCATGAATCATGAATTGAATCATAAATCATAAATCATGAATCAGGAATCATGAATTGAATCCTGAATCATGAATCATGAAATGAATCATGAATCATAATCATGAATTGAATCATGAATCATGAATCATGAATTGAATCATAAAATTGAATCAAGAATCATGAATTGAATCATGAATCATGAATCATGAATCAGGAAACATGAATTGAATCATGAAACATGAATCATGAATCAAATAACGAATCATGAATTGAATCATGAATCATGAATTGAATCATGAATCATGAATTGAATCATGAATCATGAATTGAATCATGAATCATGAATCATTAATCAAATAATGAATCATAAATCATGAATTGAATCATGAATCATGAATCATGAATTGAATCATGAATCATGAATGGAATCATGAATCATGAATCATGATTTGAATCATGGGTCATGAATCATGATTTGAATCATGAGTCATGAATCATGAATTGAATCATGAATCATGAATCATGAGTCATGAATTGAATCATGAATCATGAATCATGAATTGAATCATGAATTGAATCATGAATTGAATCATGAATCATGAATCATAAATTGAATCATAAATTTGAATCAAGAATCATGAATTAAATCATGAATCATGAATTGAATCATGAATCATGAATCATGAATCAAATAATGAATCATGTTTAATGAATTGAATCATGAATCATGAATTATGAATTGAATTTTTAATCATGAATCATGAATTTGAAATCATGATTTGAATCATGAGTCATGAATCATGAATTGAATCATGAATCATGAATCATGAGTCATGAATTGAATCATGAATCATGAATCATGAATTGAATCATGAATTGAATCATGAATTGAATCATGAATCATGAATCATAAATTGAATCATAAATTTGAATCAAGAATCATGAATTGAATCATGAATTATGAATTGAATTATGAAACATGAATCATGAATCAAATAATGAATAATGTTTAATGAATTGAATCATGAATCATGAATTATGAATTGAATCATGAATTGAATCATGAATCATGATTTGAATCATGAATTGACTCATATATTGAATCATGAATCATGAATTGAATCATGAATCATGAATTGAATCAGGAATCATGAATTGAATCATGAATCATAAATCAAATAATGAATCATGAATCATGATTTATGAATCAGGAATCATGAATTGAATCATGAATCATGAATCATGAATTGAATAATGAATCATGAATCATGATTTATGAATCACGAATCATGAATTGAATCATGAATCATGAATTGAATCATAAAATTGAATCAAGAATCATGAATTGAATCATGAATCATGAATCATGAATCAGGAAACATGAATTGAATCATGAAACATGAATCATGAATCAAATAACGAATCATGAATTGAATCATGAATCATGAATTGAATCATGAATCATGAATTGAATCATGAATCATGAATTGAATCATGAATCATGAATCATTAATCAAATAATGAATCATAAATCATGAATTGAATCATGAATCATGAATCATGAATTGAATCATGAATCATGAATGGAATCATGAATCATGAATCATGATTTGAATCATGGGTCATGAATCATGATTTGAATCATGAGTCATGAATCATGAATTGAATCATGAATCATGAATCATGAGTCATGAATTGAATCATGAATCATGAATCATGAATTGAATCATGAATTGAATCATGAATTGAATCATGAATCATGAATCATAAATTGAATCATAAATTTGAATCAAGAATCATGAATTAAATCATGAATCATGAATTGAATCATGAATCATGAATCATGAATCAAATAATGAATCATGTTTAATGAATTGAATCATGAATCATGAATTATGAATTGAATTTTTAATCATGAATCATGAATTTGAAATCATGATTTGAATCATGAGTCATGAATCATGAATTGAATCATGAATCATGAATCATGAGTCATGAATTGAATCATGAATCATGAATCATGAATTGAATCATGAATTGAATCATGAATTGAATCATGAATCATGAATCATAAATTGAATCATAAATTTGAATCAAGAATCATGAATTGAATCATGAATTATGAATTGAATTATGAAACATGAATCATGAATCAAATAATGAATCATGTTTAATGAATTGAATCATGAATCATGAATTATGAATTGAATCATGAATTGAATCATGAATCATGATTTGAATCATGAATTGACTCATATATTGAATCATGAATCATGAATTGAATCATGAATCATGAATTGAATCAGGAATCATGAATTGAATCATGAATCATAAATCGAATAATGAATCATGAATCATGATTTATGAATCAGGAATCATGAATTGAATCATGAATCATGAATCATGAATTGAATAATGAATCATGAATCATGATTTATGAATCAGGAATCATGAATTGAATCATGAATCATGAATTGAATCATGAATCATGAATCGAATCAAGAATCAAGAATCATGAATTGAATCATGAGTCATGAATCATGAATCATGAATCATTAATCAAATAATGAATCATAAATCATGAATTGAATCATGAATCATGAATCATGAATTGAGTCATGAATCATGAATGGAATCATGAGTCATGAATCATGAATTGAATCATGAATCATGAATTTAATCATGAATCATGAATCATGAGTCATGAATTGAATCATGAATCATGAATCATGAATTGAATCATGAATCATGAATTGAATCATGAATTGAATCATGAATTGAATCATGAATCATGAATCATGAATTGAATCATACATTTGAATCAAGAATCATGAATTGAATCATGAATCATGAATTGAATCATGAATCATGAATCAGGAAACATGAATTGAATCATGAAACATGAATCATGAATCAAATAATGAATCATGTTTAATGAATTTAATCATGAATCATAAATTATAAATTGAATCATGAATTGAATCATGACTCATGAATCATGATTTGAATCATGAATTGACTCATATATTGAATCATGAATCATGAATTGAATCATGAATCATGAATTGAATCATGAATTAAATCATGAATCATGAATCATGAATTGAATCGTGAATTGAATCATGAATCATGAATTGAATCATGAATCATGAATTGATTCATGAATCATGAATTGAATCATGAATCATTAACCATGATTTGAATCATGATGGATGAATTGAATCATATATTGAATTATGAATAATGAATTAAATCATGAATCATGAATTGAATCATGAATCATTAACCATGATTTGAATCATGAATCATGAGTCATGAATTGAATCATGAGTCATGAGTCATGAATTGAATCATGAGTCATGAATCATGAATTGAATCATGAATCATGAACTGAATCACAAATTGAATCATGAATCATGAATCATGTATTTGAATCATGAATTGAATCATGAATCATGAATCATAATTTGAATCATGAATTGAATCATGAATGATGAATTGAATCATGAATCATGAATTGAATCATGAATCATGAATTGAATCATAAATCATAAATCATGAATCAGGAATCATGAATTGAATCCTGAATCATGAATCATGAAATGAATCATGAATCATAAATCATGAATTGAATCATGAATCATGAATCATGAATTGAATCATAAAATTGAATCAAGAATCATGAATTGAATCATGAATCATGAATCAGGAAACATGAATTGAATCATGAAACATGAATCAAATAACGAATCATGAATCATGAATTGAATCATGAATCATGAATTGAATCATGAATCATGAATCATTAATCAAATAATGAATCATAAATCATGAATTGAATCATGAATCATGAATCATGAATTGAATCATGAATCATGAATGGAATCATGAATCATGATTTGAATCATGGGTCATGAATCATGATTTGAATCATGAGTCATGAATCATGAATTGAATCATGAATCATGAATCATGAGTCATGAATTGAATCATGAATCATGAATCATGAATTGAATCATGAATTGAATCATGAATTGAATCATGAATCATGAATCATAAATTGAATCATAAATTTGAATCAAGAATCATGAATTGAATCATGAATCATGAATTGAATCATGAATCATGAATCATGAATCATGAATCAAATAATGAATCATGTTTAATGAATTGAATCATGAATCATGAATTATGAATTGAATTTTTAATCATGAATCGTGAATTTGAAATCATGATTTGAATCATGAGTCATGAATCATGAATTGAATCATGAATCATGAATCATGAGTCATGAATTGAATCATGAATCATGAATCATGAATTGAATCATGAATTGAATCATGAATTGAATCATGAATCATGAATCATAAATTGAATCATAAATTTGAATCAAGAATCATGAATTGAATCATGAATCATAAATGAATCATGAAACATGAATCATGAATCAAATAATGAATCATGTTTAATGAATTGAATCATGAATCATGAATTATGAATTGAATCATGAATTGAATCATGAATCATGATTTGAATCATGAATTGACTCATATATTGAATCATGAATCATGAATTGAATCATGAATCATGAATTGAATCAGGAATCATGAATTGAATCATGAATCATAAATCGAATAATGAATCATGAATCATGATTTATGAATCAGGAATCATGAATTGAATCATGAATCATGAATCATGAATTGAATCATGAATCATGATTTGAATCATGAATTGACTCATATATTGAATCATGAATCATGAATTGAATCATGAATCATGAATTGAATCAGGAATCATGAATTGAATCATGAATCATAAATCGAATAATGAATCATGAATCATGATTTATGAATCAGGAATCATGAATTGAATCATGAATCATGAATCATGAATTGAATAATGAATCATGAATCATGATTTATGAATCAGGAATCATGAATTGAATCATGAATCATGAATTGAATCATGAATCATGAATCGAATCAAGAATCAAGAATCATGAATTGAATCATGAGTCATGAATCATGAATCATGAATCATTAATCAAATAATGAATCATAAATCATGAATTGAATCATGAATCATGAATCATGAATTGAGTCATGAATCATGAATGGAATCATGAGTCATGAATCATGAATTTAATCATGAATCATGAATTTAATCATGAATCATGAATCATGAGTCATGAATTGAATCATGAATCATGAATCATGAATTGAATCATGAATCATGAATTGAATCATGAATTGAATCATGAATCATGAATTGAATCATGAATTAAATCATGAATCATGAATCATGAGTCATGAATTGAATCTTGAATCATGAATTATGAATTGAATCATGAATCATGAATCATGAATTGAATCATGAATTGAATAATGAATAATTAATTGAATCATGAATCATGAATTGAATCAGGAATCAGGAATCAGGAATCAAGAATCATGATTTGAATCATGAATCATGAATCAAATAATGAATCATGAATCATGAATTGAATCATGAATCATGAATCACGAATTGAAACTCGAATCATGAATTGAATCATGAATCATGAATTGAATCATGAATCATGATTTGAATCATATATCATGAATTGAATGATATATTGAATCATGAATCATGAATTGATTCATGAATCAAGAATTGAATCATGAATCATGAATCATGAATCATGAATTGAATCATGAATTAAATCATGAATCATGAATCATGAATTGAATCATGAATCATGAAATGAATCATGAATTGAATCATAAATCATGATTTCAATCATGAATCATTAATTGAATCATGAAATGAATCATGAATCATGAATCATGAAATGAATCATGAATCATGAATTGAATCATGAATTGAATCATGAATCATGAATCGAATCATGAATTGAATCATGAATTGAATCAAGATTTATGAATCATGAATCATGAATTGAATCATGAATCATGATTTGAATCATGAATAATGAATTGAATCATGAATCATGAATTAAATAATGAATCACGAATTGAATCATGAATAATGAAATGAATCATGAATTGTGATTTGAATCATGAATCATGAATTGAATTATGATTCATGAATCATTAATCTTGAATCAAATCATCAATCATGAATTGAATCATAAATCATGAATAGTAAATTGAATCATGAATCATGAATCGAATCATGATTTATGAATCATGAATCATGAATTGAATCATGATTCATGAATCATGAATTGAATTATGAATCATAAATTGAATAATGAATTGAATCATGAATCATGAATCATGAATTGAATCATAAATTAAATCATGAATCATGAATCATGAGTCATGAATTGAATCATGGATCATGAATCATGAATTGAATCATGAATCATGAATCATGAATTGAATCATGAATCTAGAATTGAATCATGAATTGAATCATGAATCATGAATTGAATCATGAATCATGAGTCATGAATTGAATCATGAATCATGAGTCATGAATTGAATCATGAGTCATGAATCATGAATTGAATCATGAATCATGAACTGAATCACAAATTGAATCATGAATCATGAATCATGTATTTGAATCATGAATTGAATCATGAATCATGAATCATAATTTGAATCATGAATTGAATCATGAATGATGAATTGAATCATAATTCATGAATTGAATCATGAATCATGAATTGAATCATAAATCATAAATCATGAATCAGGAATCATGAATTGAATCCTGAATCATGAATCATGAAATGAATCATGAATCATAAATCATGAATTGAATCATGAATCATGAATCATGAATTGAATCATAAAATTGAATCAAGAATCATGAATTGAATCATGAATCATGAATCAGGAAACATGAATTGAATCATGAAACATGAATCATGAATCAAATAACGAATCATGAATCATGAATTGAATCATGAATCATGAATTGAATCATGAATCATGAATCATTAATCAAATAATGAATCATAAATCATGAATTGAATCATGAATCATGAATCATGAATTGAATCATGAATCATGAATGGAATCATGAATCATGATTTGAATCATGGGTCATGAATCATGATTTGAATCATGAGTCATGAATCATGAATTGAATCATGAATCATGAATCATGAGTCATGAATTGAATCATGAATCATGAATCATGAATTGAATCATGAATTGAATCATGAATTGAATCATGAATCATGAATCATAAATTGAATCATAATTTGAATCAAGAATCATGAATTGAATCATGAATCATGAATTGAATCATGAATCATGAATCATGAATCAAATAATGAATCATGTTTAATGAATTGAATCATGAATCATGAATTATGAATTGAATTTTTAATCATGAATCATGAATTTGAAATCATGATTTGAATCATGAGTCATGAATCATGAATTGAATCATGAATCATGAATCATGAGTCATGAATTGAATCATGAATCATGAATCATGAATTGAATCATGAATTGAATCATGAATTGAATCATGAATCATGAATCATAAATTGAATCATAAATTTGAATCAAGAATCATGAATTGAATCATGAATCATAAATTGAATCATGAAACATGAATCATGAATCAAATAATGAATCATGTTTAATGAATTGAATCATGAATCATGAATTATGAATTGAATCATGAATTGAATCATGAATCATGATTTGAATCATGAATTGACTCATATATTGAATCATGAATCATGAATTGAATCATGAATTATGAATTGAATCATGAATTAAATCATGAATCATGAATCATGAATTGAATCGTGAATTGAATCATGAATCTTGAATTGAATCATGAATCATGAATTAAATCATGAATCATGAATTGAATCATGAATCATGAATCATGAATTGAATCATGAATCATGAATTAAATCAGGAATAGAATCATAAATCATGAAATGAATCATGAATCATGAATTCAATTATGATTCATGAATTGAATCATGAATCATGAATCAGGAATCATGAATTGAATCATGAATCATGAATTAAATCAGGAATTGAATCATAAATCATGAAGTGAATCATTAATCATGAGTCAAATCTTGATTCATGATTTGAATCATGAAATGAATCATGAATTGAATCATGAATCATAAATCATGAATCATGAATTAAATCATGAATTGAATCATGAATCATGATTTATGAATCAGGAATCATGAATTGAATCATGAATCATGAATCGAATAATGAATCATGAATCATGAATTGAATCATGAAACATGAATCATGAATTGAATCATGAATCATGAATCGAATAATGAATCATGAATTGAATCATCAAACATGAATCATGAATTGAATCATGAATCATGAATTGAATCATGAATCATGAATTGAATCATGAATCATGTATCATGAATTGAATCATGAATCATGAATTGAATCATGAATAATGAATTGAATCATGAAACATGAATTATGATTTGAATCCTGAATCATGAATTGAATCATATATTGAATCATGAATTATGAATTGAATCATGAATCATGTATTGAATCATGAATCATGAATCGAATCATGATTCATGAATCATGAATCAAATCATGATTCATGAATCATGAATCTTGAATCAGATCATAAATCATGAATTGAATCATAAATCATGAATCATGAATTAAATCATGAATTTAATCATGAATCATGAATCATGAATTAAATCATGAATTTAATCATGAATCATGAATCATGAATCGAATCATGATTCATGAATCATGAATCATGAATCGAATCATGATTCATGAATCACAAATTGAATTATGCATCATAAACTGAATCATGAATTGAATCATGAATCATGAGTCATGAATTGAATCATGAATCATGAATCATGAAATGAATCATGAATCATGAATTGAATCATTAATCATGAATCATGAATCATGAATCATGGATCATGAATTGAATCATGAATCATGAATTGAATCACAATTGAATCATGAATCATGAATTGAATCATGAATCATGAATTGAATCAGGAATCATGAATTGAATCATGAATCATAAATCGAATAATGAATCATGAATCATGATTTATGAATCAGGAATCATGAATTGAATCATGAATCATGAATTGAATAATGAATCATGAATCATGATTTATGAATCAGGAATCATGAATTGAATCATGAATCATGAATTGAATCATGAATCATGAATTGAATCAAGAATCAAGAATCATGAATTGAATCATGAGTCATGAATCATGAATCACGAATCATTAATCAAATAATGAATCATAAATCATGAATTGAATCATGAATCATGAATCATGAATTGAGTCATGAATCATGAATGGAATCATGAGTCATGAATCATGAATTGAATCATGAATCATGAATTTAATCATGAATCATGAATCATGAGTCATGAATTGAATCATGAATCATGAATCATGAATTGAATCATGAATCATGAATTGAATCATGAATTGAATCATGAATTGAATCATGAATCATGAATCATGAATTGAATCATAAATTTGAATCAAGAATCATGAATTGAATCATGAATCATGAATTGAATCATGAATCATGAATCAGGAAACATGAATTAAATCATGAAACATGAATCATGAATCAAATAATGAATCATGTTTAATGAATTTAATCATGAATCATAAATTATGAATTGAATCATGAATTGAATCATGAATTGAATCATGACTCATGAATCATGATTTGAATCATGAATTGACTCATATATTGAATCATGAATCATGAATTGAATCATGAATCATGAATTGAATCATGAATTAAATCATGAATCATGAATCATGAATTGAATCGTGAATTGAATCATGAATCATGAATTTAATCATGAATCATGAATTGATTCATGAATCATGAATTGAATCATGAATCATTAACCATGATTTGAATCATGATGGATGAATTGAATCATATATTGAATCATGAATAATGAATTAAATCATGAATCATGAATTGAATCATGAATCATGAATTGAATCATGAATCATGAATTAAATCAGGAATTGAATCATAAATCATGAAATGAATCATGAATCATGAATTGAATTATGATTCATGAATTGAATCATGAATCAGGAATCATGAATTAAACCATGAATCATGAATCATGAATCAAATAATGAATTATGAATCATGAAGTGAATCATTAATCATGAGTCAAATCTTGATTCATGATTTGAATCATGAATTGAATCATGAATCATGAATTGAATCATGAATCGTGAATTGAATCATGAATCATGAATCATGAAATGAATCATGAATTAAATCATGAATCATAAATCATGAATCATGAATTAAATCATGCATTGAATCATGAATCATGAATCATGATTTATGAATCAGGAATCATGAATTGAATCATGAATCATGAATCAAATAATGAATCATGAATCATGAATTGAATCATGAAACATGAATCATGAATTGAATCATGAATCATGAATCATGAATCGAATCATGATTCATGAATCATGAATCAAATCATGATTCACGAATCATGATTCTTGAATCAAATCATAAATCATGAATTGAATCATAAATCATAAATCATGAATTGAATCATGAATCACGAATTAAATCATGAATCATGAATCATAATTTAAATCATGAATCATGAATTGAATCATGATTCATGAATCATGATTCATGAATCATGAATCATGATTCATGAATCATGATTCATGAATCATGAATCATGATTCATGAATCATGAATTGAATCATGAATCATGAATTGAATCATGAATTGAATAATGAATCATGAATCATGAATTGAATCATGAATTAAATCATGAATCATGAATCATGAGTCATGAATTGAATCTTGAATCATGAATTATGAATTGAATCATGAATCATGAATCATGAATTGAATCATGAATTGAATCATGAATCATTAATTGAATCATGAATCATGAATTGAATCAGTAATCAGGAATCAGGAATCAAGAATCATGATTTGAATCATGAATCATGAATCAAATAATGAATCATGAATCATGAATTGAATCATGAATCATGAATCACGAATTGAAACTCGAATCATGAATTGAATCATGAATCATGAATTGAATCATGAATCATGAATTGAATAATGATTCATGAATCATGAATCGAATCATGAATCATGAATCGAATCATGAATCATGAATTGAATCATGAATTGAATCATGAATCATGAATCGAATCATGAATTGAATCATGAATTGAAGCATGAATTGAATCAAGATTTATGAATCATGAATTGAATCATGAATCATGATTTGAATCATGAATAATGAATTGAATCATGAATCATGAATTAAATAATGAATCACGAATTGAATCATGAATAATGAAATGAATCATGAATTATGATTTGAATCATGAATCATGAATTGAATTATGATTCATGAATCATTAATCTTGAATCAAATCATCAATCATGAATTGAATCATAAATCATGAATAGTAAATTGAATCATGAATCATGAATCGAATCATGATTTATGAATCATGAATCATGAATTGAATCATGATTCATGAATCATGAATTGAATTATGAATCATAAATTGAATAATGAAATGAATCATGAATCATGAGTCATGAATTGAATCATGGATCATGAATCATGAATTGAATCATGAATCATGAATCATGAATTGAATCATGAATCTAGAATTGAATCATGAATTGAATCATGAATCATGAATCATGAATTGAATCATGAATCATGAGTCATTAATTGAATCATGAATCATGAGTCATGAATTGAATCATGAGTCATGAATCATGAATTGAATCATGAATCATGAACTGAATCACAAATTGAATCATGAATCATGAATCATGTATTTGAATCATGAATTGAATCATGAATCATGAATCATAATTTGAATCATGAATTGAATCATGAATCATAATTTGAATCATGAATTGAATCATGAATGATGAATTGAATCATGAATCATGAATTGAATCATGAATCATGAATTGAATCATAAATCATAAATCATGAATCAGGAATCATGAATTGAATCCTGAATCATGAATCATGAAATGAATCATGAATCATAAATTATGAATTGAATCATGAATCATGAATCATGAATTGAATCATAAAATTGAATCATGAATTGAATCATGAATCATGAATCATAAATTGAATCATAAATTTAAAACAGGAATCATGAATTGAATCATGAATCATGAATTGAATCATGAATCATGAATCATGAATCAAATAATGAATCATGTTTAATGAATTGAATCATGAATCATGAATTATGAATTGAATTTTTAATCATGAATCATGAATTTGAAATCATGATTTGAATCATGAGTCATGAATCATGAATTGAATCATGAATCATGAATCATGAGTCATGAATTGAATCATGAATCATGAATCATGAATTGAATCATGAATTGAATCATGAATCATGAATCATAAATTGAATCATAAATTTGAATCAAGAATCATGAATTGAATCATGAATCATGAATTGAATCATGAAACATGAATCATGAATCAAATAATGAATCATGTTTAATGAATTGAATCATGAATCATGAATTATGAATTGAATCATGAATTGAATCATGAATCATGATTCGAATCATGAATTGACTCATATATTGAATCATGAATCATGAATTGAATCATGAATTATGAATTGAATCATGAATTAAATCATGAATCATGAATCATGAATTGAATCGTGAATTGAATCATGAATCTTGAATTGAATCATGAATCATGAATTAAATCATGAATCATGAATTGAATCATGAATCATGAATCATGAATTGAATCATGAATCATGAATTAAATCAGGAATAGAATCATAAATCATGAAATGAATCATGAATCATGAATTCAATTATGATTCATGAATTGAATCATGAATCATGAATCAGGAATCATGAATTGAATCATGAATCATGAATTAAATCAGGAATTGAATCATAAATCATGAAGTGAATCATTAATCATGAGTCAAATCTTGATTCATGATTTGAATCATGAAATGAATCATGAATTGAATCATGAATCATAAATCATGAATCATGAATTAAATCATGAATTGAATCATGAATCATGATTTATGAATCAGGAATCATGAATTGAATCATGAATCATGAATCGAATAATGAATCATGAATCATGAATTGAATCATGAAACATGAATCATGAATTGAATCATGAATCATGAATCGAATAATGAATCATGAATTGAATCATCAAACATGAATCATGAATTGAATCATGAATCATGAATTGAATCATGAATCATGAATTGAATCATGAATCATGTATCATGAATTGAATCATGAATCATGAATTGAATCATGAATAATGAATTGAATCATGAAACATGAATTATGATTTGAATCCTGAATCATGAATTGAATCATATATTGAATCATGAATTATGAATTGAATCATGAATCATGTATTGAATCATGAATCATGAATCGAATCATGATTCATGAATCATGAATCAAATCATGATTCATGAATCATGAATCTTGAATCAGATCATAAATCATGAATTGAATCATAAATCATGAATCATGAATTAAATCATGAATTTAATCATGAATCATGAATCATGAATTAAATCATGAATTTAATCATGAATCATGAATCATGAATCATGAATCGAATCATGATTCATGAATCATGAATCATGAATCGAATCATGATTCATGAATCACAAATTGAATTATGCATCATAAACTGAATCATGAATTGAATCATGAATCATGAGTCATGTATTGAATCATGAATCATGAATCATGAAATGAATCA
>NW_027448305.1:0-53199 GCF_038048845.1 Mixophyes fleayi
TGGAGACCGGAGTGTAAAAAAGCGTTGTTTTTGGACGGCAATAAAGAAATGACTGTTTTGCGATTTCTCTTGCTCAGAAAGACTTAGAAAGTTGATAATTGTGGGCAATGTTAGAAATGTCATGAGAAACAAGAATTATGTAAAAGAATTGATGTAAGTCATTGTTTCCAAGAGAAAGGGAGACAGGAGTATAAAAAAAGCGTTGTTTTTGGACGGCAATGAAGAAATGACTATGTTTTGCGATTTCTCCTGCTCAGAAAGACTTAGAAAGTTGATAATTGTGGGCAATGTTAGAAATGTCATGAGAAACAAGAATTATGTAAAAGAATTGATGTAAGTCATTGTTTCCAAGAGAAAGGGAGGACCGGAGTGTAAAAAAACGTTGTTTTTGGACGCCAATGAAGAAATGACTATGTTTTGCGATTTCTCCTGCTCAGAAAGACTTAGAAAGTTGATAATTGTGGCAATGTTAGAAATGTCATGAGAAACAAGAATTATGTAAAAGAATTGATGTAAGTCATTGTTTCCAAGAGAAAGGGAGACCGGAGTGTAAAAAAGCGTTGTTTTTGGACGGCAATGAAGTAATGACTCTTTTGTGATTTCTCTTGCTCAGAAAGACTTAGAAAGTTGATAATTGTGGGCAATGTTAGAAATGTCATGAGAAACAAGAATTATGTAAAAGAATTGATGTAAGTCATTGTTTCCAAGAGAAAGGGAGACAGGAGTGTAAAAAAGCGTTGTTTTTGGACGGCAATGAAGAAATGACTATGTTTTGCGATTTCTCCTGCTCAGAAAGACTTAGAAAGTTGATAATTGTGGGCAATGTAAGAAATGTCATGAGAAACAAGAATTATGTAAAAGAATTGATGTAAGTCATTGTTTCCAAGAGAAAGGGAGACCGGAGTGTAAAAAAGCGTTGTTTTGGACGGCAATGAAGAAATGACTGTTTTGCGATTTCTCTTGCTCAGAAAGACTTAGAAAGTTGATAATTGTGGGCAATGTTAGAAATGTCATGAGAAACAAGAATTTATGTAAAAGAATTGATGTAAGTCATTGTTTCCAAGAGAAAGGAGACGGAGTGTAAAAAAGCGTTGTTTTTGGACGGCAATGAAGAAATGACTATGTTTTGCGATTTCTCTTGCTCAGAAAGACTTAGAAAGTTGATAATTGTGGGCAATGTTAGAAATGTCATGAGAAACAAGAATTATGTAAAGAATTGATGTAAGTCATTGTTTCCAAGAGAAAGGGAGACAGGAGTATAAAAAAGCGTTGTTTTTGGACGGCAATGAAGAAATGACTATGTTTTGCGATTTCTCCTGCTCAGAAAGACTTAGAAAGTTGATAATTGTGGGCAATGTTAGAAATGTCATGAGAAACAAGAATTATGTAAAAGAATTGATGTAAGTCATTGTTTCCAAGAGAAAGGGAGACCGGAGTGTAAAAATGCGTTGTTTTTGGACGGCAATAAGAAATGACTGTTTTGCGATTTCTCTTGCTCAGAAAGACTTAGAAAGTTGATAATTGTGGGCAATGTTAGAAATGTCATGAGAAACAAGAATTATGTAAAAGAATTGATGTAAGTCATTGTTTCAAGAGAAAGGGAGACCGGAGTGTAAAAAAGCGTTGTTTTTGGACGGCAATGAAGAAATGACTGTTTTGCGATTTCTCCTGCTCAGAAAGACTTAGAAAGTTGATAATTGTGGGCAATGTTAGAAATGTCATGAGAAACAAGAATTATGTAAAAGAATTGATGTAAGTCATTGTTTCCAAGAGAAAGGGAGACCGGAGTGTAAAAAAACGTTGTTTTTGGACGCCAATGAAGAAATGACTATGTTTTGCGATTTCTCCTGCTCAGAAAGACTTAGAAAGTTGATAATTGTGGGCAATGTTAGAAATGTCATGAGAAACAAGAATTATGTAAAAGAATTGATGTAAGTCATTGTTTCCAAGAGAAAGGGAGACCAGAGTGTAAAAAAGCGTTGTTTTTAGACGGCAATGAAGAAATTACTCTTTTGTGATTTCTCTTGCTCAGAAAGACTTAGAAAGTTGATAATTGTGGGCAATGTTAGAAATGTCATGAGAAACAAGAATTATGTAAAAGAATTGATGTAAGTCATTGTTTCCAAGAGAAAGGGAGACAGGAGTGTAAAAAAGCGTTGTTTTCGGACGGCAATGAAGAAATGACCATGTTTTGCGATTTCTCCTGCTCAGAAAGACTTAGAAAGTTGATAATTGTGGGCAATGTAAGAAATGTCATGAGAAACAAGAATTATGAAAAAGAATTGATGTAAGTCATTGTTTCCAAGAGAAAGGGAGACAGGAGTGTAAAAAAGCGTTGTTTTTGGACGGCAATGAAGAAATGACTATGTTTTGCGATTTCTCCTGCTCAGAAAGACTTAGAAAGTTGATAATTGTGGGCAATGTTAGAAATGTCATGAGAAACAAGAATTATGTAAAAGAATTGATGTAAGTCATTGTTTCCAAGAGAAAGGGAGACCGGAGTGTAAAAAAGCGTTGTTTTTGGACGGCAATGAAGAAATGACTGTTTTGCGATTTCTCTTGCTCAGAAAGACTTAGAAAGTTGATAATTGTGGGCAATGTTAGAAATGTCATGAGAAACAAGAATTATGTAAAAGAATTGATGTAAGTCATTGTTTCCAAGAGAAAGGGAGACTGGAGTGTAAAAAAGCGTTGTTTTTGGACGGCAATGAAGAAATGACTATGTTTTGCGATTTCTCTTGCTCAGAAAGACTTAGAAAGTTGATAATTGTGGGCAATGTTAGAAATGTCATGAGAAACAAGAATTATGTAAAAGAATTGATGTAAGTCATTGTTTCCAAGAGAAAGGGAGACAGGAGTATAAAAAAGCGTTGTTTTTGGACGGCAATGAAGAAATGACTATGTTTTGCGATTTCTCCTGCTCAGAAAGACTTAGAAAGTTGATAATTGTGGGCAATGTTAGAAATGTCATGAGAAACAAGAATTATGTAAAAGAATTGATGTAAGTCATTGTTTCCAAGAGAAAGGGAGACCGGAGTGTAAAAATGCGTTGTTTTTGGACGGCAATAAAGAAATGACTGTTTTGCGATTTCTCTTGCTCAGAAAGACTTAGAAAGTTGATAATTGTGGGCAATGTTAGAAATGTCATGAGAAACAAGAATTATGTAAAAGAATTGATGTAAGTCATTGTTTCCAAGAGAAAGGGAGACCGGAGTGTAAAAAAGCGTTGTTTTTGGACGGCAATGAAGAAATGACTCTTTTGTGATTTCTCTTGCTCAGAAAGACTTAGAAAGTTGATAATTGTGGGCAATGTTAGAAATGTCATGAGAAACAAGAATTATGTAAAAGAATTGATGTAAGTCATTGTTTCCAAGAGAAAGGGAGACCAGAGTGTAAAAAAGCGTTGTTTTTAGACGGCAATGAAGAAATTACTCTTTTGTGATTTCTCTTGCTCAGAAAGACTTAGAAAGTTGATAATTGTGGGCAATGTTAGAAATGTCATGAGAAACAAGAATTATGTAAAAGAATTGATGTAAGTCATTGTTTCCAAGAGAAAGGGAGACAGGAGTGTAAAAAAGCGTTGTTTTCGGACGGCAATGAAGAAATGACCATGTTTTGCGATTTCTCCTGCTCAGAAAGACTTAGAAAGTTGATAATTGTGGGCAATGTAAGAAATGTCATGAGAAACAAGAATTATGAAAAAGAATTGATGTAAGTCATTGTTTCCAAGAGAAAGGGAGACAGGAGTGTAAAAAAGCGTTGTTTTTGGACGGCAATGAAGAAATGACTATGTTTTGCGATTTCTCCTGCTCAGAAAGACTTAGAAAGTTGATAATTGTGGGCAATGTTAGAAATGTCATGAGAAACAAGAATTATGTAAAAGAATTGATGTAAGTCATTGTTTCCAAGAGAAAGGGAGACCGGAGTGTAAAAAAGCGTTGTTTTTGGACGGCAATGAAGAAATGACTGTTTTGCGATTTCTCTTGCTCAGAAAGACTTAGAAAGTTGATAATTGTGGGCAATGTTAGAAATGTCATGAGAAACAAGAATTATGTAAAAGAATTGATGTAAGTCATTGTTTCCAAGAGAAAGGGAGACTGGAGTGTAAAAAAGCGTTGTTTTTGGACGGCAATGAAGAAATGACTATGTTTTGCGATTTCTCTTGCTCAGAAAGACTTAGAAAGTTGATAATTGTGGGCAATGTTAGAAATGTCATGAGAAACAAGAATTATGTAAAAGAATTGATGTAAGTCATTGTTTCCAAGAGAAAGGGAGACAGGAGTATAAAAAAGCGTTGTTTTTGGACGGCAATGAAGAAATGACTATGTTTTGCGATTTCTCCTGCTCAGAAAGACTTAGAAAGTTGATAATTGTGGGCAATGTTAGAAATGTCATGAGAAACAAGAATTATGTAAAAGAATTGATGTAAGTCATTGTTTCCAAGAGAAAGGGAGACCGGAGTGTAAAAATGCGTTGTTTTTGGACGGCAATAAAGAAATGACTGTTTTGCGATTTCTCTTGCTCAGAAAGACTTAGAAAGTTGATAATTGTGGGCAATGTTAGAAATGTCATGAGAAACAAGAATTATGTAAAAGAATTGATGTAAGTCATTGTTTCCAAGAGAAAGGGAGACCGGAGTGTAAAAAAGCGTTGTTTTTGGACGGCAATGAAGAAATGACTCTTTTGTGATTTCTCTTGCTCAGAAAGACTTAGAAAGTTGATAATTGTGGGCAATGTTAGAAATGTCATGAGAAACAAGAATTATGTAAAAGAATTGATGTAAGTCATTGTTTCCAAGAGAAAGGGAGACAGGAGTGTAAAAAAGCGTTGTTTTCGGACGGCAATGAAGAAATGACCATGTTTTGCGATTTCTCCTGCTCAGAAAGACTTAGAAAGTTGATAATTGTGGGCAATGTAAGAAATGTCATGAGAAACAAGAATTATGAAAAAGAATTGATGTAAGTCATTGTTTCCAAGAGAAAGGGAGACAGGAGTGTAAAAAAGCGTTGTTTTTGGACGGCAATGAAGAAATGACTATGTTTTGCGATTTCTCTTGCTCAGAAAGACTTAGAAAGTTGATAATTGTGGGCAATGTTAGAAATGTCATGAGAAACAAGAATTATGTAAAAGAATTGATGTAAGTCATTGTTTCCAAGAGAAAGGGAGACCGGAGTGTAAAAAAGCGTTGTTTTTGGACGGCAATGAAGAAATGACTGTTTTGTGATTTCTCTTGCTCAGAAAGACTTAGAAAGTTGATAATTGTGGGCAATGTTAGAAATGTCATGAGAAACAAGAATTATGTAAAAGAATTGATGTAAGTCATTGTTTCCAAGAGAAAGGGAGACAGGAGTGTAAAAAAGCGTTGTTTTCGGACGGCAATGAAGAAATGACCATGTTTTGCGATTTCTCCTGCTCAGAAAGACTTAGAAAGTTGATAATTGTGGGCAATGTAAGAAATGTCATGAGAAACAAGAATTATGAAAAAGAATTGATGTAAGTCATTGTTTCCAAGAGAAAGGGAGACAGGAGTGTAAAAAAGCGTTGTTTTTGGACGGCAATGAAGAAATGACTATGTTTTGCGATTTCTCCTGCTCAGAAAGACTTAGAAAGTTGATAATGTGGGCAATGTTAGAAATGTCATGAGAAACAAGAATTATGTAAAAGAATTGATGTAAGTCATTGTTTCCAAGAGAAAGGGAGACCTGAGTGTAAAAAAGCGTTGTTTTTGGACGGCAATGAAGAAATGACTATGTTTTGCGATTTCTCTTGCTCAGAAAGACTTAGAAAGTTGATAATTGTGGGGCAATGTTAGAAATGTCATGAGAAACAAGAATTATGTAAAAGAATTGATGTAAGTCATTGTTTCCAAGAGAAAGGGAGACCGGAGTGTAAAAAAGCGTTGTTTTTGGACGGCAATGAAGAAATGACTGTTTTGCGATTTCTCTTGCTCAGAAAGACTTAGAAAGTTGATAATTGTGGGCAATGTTAGAAATGTCATGAGAAACAAGAATTATGTAAAAGAATTGATGTAAGTCATTGTTTCCAAGAGAAAGGGAGACCGGAGTGTAAAAAAGCGTTGTTTTTGGACGGCAATGAAGAAATGACTATGTTTTGCGATTTCTCTTGCTCAGAAAGACTTAGAAAGTTGATAATTGTGGGCAATGTTAGAAATGTCATGAGAAACAAGAATTATGTAAAAGAATTGATGTAAGTCATTGTTTCCAAGAGAAAGGGAGACAGGAGTATAAAAAAGCGTTGTTTTTGGACGGCAATGAAGAAATGACTATGTTTGCGATTTCTCCTGCTCAGAAAGACTTAGAAAGTTGATAATTGTGGGCAATGTTAGAAATGTCATGAGAAACAAGAATTATGTAAAAGAATTGATGTAAGTCATTGTTTCCAAGAGAAAGGGAGACCGGAGTGTAAAAAAGCGTTGTTTTTGGACGGCAATGAAGAAATGACTGTTTTGCGATTTCTCTTGCTCAGAAAGACTTAGAAAGTTGATAATTGTGGGCAATGTTAGAAATGTCATGAGAACAAGAATTATGTAAAAGAATTGATGTAAGTCATTGTTTCCAAGAGAAAGGGAGACCGGAGTGTAAAAAAGCGTTGTTTTTGGACGGCAATGAAGAAATGACTGTTTGCGATTTCTCTTGCTCAGAAAGACTTAGAAAGTTGATAATTGTGGGCAATGTTAGAAATGTCATGAGAAACCAAGAATTATGTAAAAGAATTGATGTAAGTCATTGTTTCCAAGAGAAAGGGAGACCGGAGTGTAAAAAAGCGTTGTTTTTGGACGGCAATGAAGAAATGACTATGTTTTGCGATTTCTCTTGCTCAGAAAGACTTAGAAAGTTGATAATTGTGGGCAATGTTAGAAATGTCATGAGAAACAAGAATTATGTAAAAGAATTGATGTAAGTCATTGTTTCCAAGAGAAAGGGAGACAGGAGTATAAAAAAGCGTTGTTTTTGGACGGCAATGAAGAAATGACTATGTTTTGCGATTTCTCCTGCTCAAAAAGACTTAGAAAGTTGATAATTGTGGGCAATGTTAGAAATGTCATGAGAAACAAGAATTATGTAAAAGAATTGATGTAAGTCATTGTTTCCAAGAGAAAGGGAGACCGGAGTGTAAAAAAGCGTTGTTTTTGGACGGCAATAAAGAAATGACTGTTTTGCGATTTCTCTTGCTCAGAAAGACTTAGAAAGTTGATAATTGTGGGAAATGTTAGAAATGTCATGAGAAACAAGAATTATGTAAAAAAATTGATGTAAGTCATTGTTTCCAAGAGAAAGGGAGACCGGAGTGTAAAAAAGCGTTGTTTTTGGACGGCAATGAAGAAATGACTGTTTTGCGATTTCTCCTGCCCAGAAAGACTTAGAAAGTTGATAATTGTGGCAATGTTAGAAATGTCATGAGAAACAAGAATTATGTAAAAGAATTGATGTAAGTCATTGTTTCCAAGAGAAAGGGAGACCGGAGTGTAAAAAAAACGTTGTTTTTGGACGCCAATGAAGAAATGACTATGTTTTGCGATTTCTCCTGCTCAGAAAGACTTAGAAAGTTGATAATTGTGGGCAATGTTAGAAATGTCATGAGAAACAAGAATTATGTAAAAGAATTGATGTAAGTCATTGTTTCCAAGAGAAAGGGAGACCGGAGTGTAAAAAAGCGTTGTTTTTGGACGGCAATGAAGTAATGACTCTTTGTGATTTCTCTTGCTCAGAAAGACTTAGAAAGTTGATAATTGTGGGCAATGTTAGAAATGTCATGAGAAACAAGAATTATGTAAAAGAATTGATGTAAGTCATTGTTTCCAAGAGAAAGGGAGACAGGAGTGTAAAAAAGCGTTGTTTTTGGACGGCAATGAAGAAATGACTATGTTTTGCGATTTCTCCTGCTCAGAAAGACCTTAGAAAGTTGATAATTGTGGGCAATGTAAGAAATGTCATGAGAAACAAGAATTATGTAAAAGAATTGATGTAAGTCATTGTTTCCAAGAGAAGGGAGACAGGAGTGTAAAAAAGCGTTGTTTTTGGACGGCAATGAAGAAATGACTATGTTTTGCGATTTCTCCTGCTCAGAAAGACTTAGAAAGTTGATAATTGTGGGCAATGTTAGAAATGTCATGAGAAACAAGAATTATGTAAAAGAATTGATGTAAGTCATTGTTTCCAAGAGAAAGGGAGACCGGAGTGTAAAAAAGCGTTGTTTTTAGACCGCAATGAAGAAATGACTGTTTTGCGATTTCTCTTGCTCAGAAAGACTTAGAAAGTTGATAATTGTGGGCAATGTTAGAAATGTCATGAGAAACAAGAATTATGTAAAAGAATTGATGTAAGTCATTGTTTCCAAGAGAAAGGGAGACAGGAGTGTAAAAAAGCATTGTTTTTCGACGGCAATGAAGAAATGACTCTTTTGTGATTTCTCTTGCTCAGAAAGACTTAGAAAGTTGATAATTGTGGGGCAATGTTAGAAATGTCATCAGAAACAAGAATTATGTAAAAGAATTGATGTAAGTCATTGTTTCCAAGAGAAAGGGAGACAGGAGTGTAAAAAAGCGTTGTTTTCGGACGGCAATGAAGAAATGACCATGTTTTGCGATTTCTCCTGCTCAGAAAGACTTAGAAAGTTGATAATTGTGGGCAATGTTAGAAATGTCATGAGAAACAAGAATTATGTAAAAGAATTGATGTAAGTCATTGTTTCCAAGAGAAAGGGAGACAGGAGTGTAAAAAAGCGTTGTTTTTGGACGGCAATGAAGAAATGACTGTTTTGCGATTTCTCCTGCTCAGAAAGACTTAGAAAGTTGATAATTGTGGGGCAATGTTAGAAATGTCATGAGAAACAAGAATTATGTAAAAGAATTGATGTAAGTCATTGTTTCCAAGAGAAAGGGAGACCGGAGTGTAAAAAAGCGTTGTTTTTGGACGGCAATGAAGAAATGACTGTTTTTGCGATTTCTCCTGCTCAGAAAGACTTAGAAAGTTGATAATTGTGGGCAATGTTAGAAATGTCATGAGAAACAAGAATTATGTAAAAGAATTGATGTAAGTCATTGTTTCCAAGAGAAAGGGAGACCGGAGTGTAAAAAAACGTTGTTTTTGGACGCCAATGAAGAAATGACTATGTTTTGCGATTTCTCCTGCTCAGAAAGACTTAGAAAGTTGATAATTGTGGGCAATGTTAGAAATGTTTTGGACGGCAATGAAGAAATGACTATGTTTTGCGATTTCTCCCTGCTCAGAAAGACTTAGAAAGTTGATAATTGTGGGCAATGTTAGAAATGTCATGAGAAACAAGAATTAAGTAAAAGAATTGATGTAAGTCATTGTTTCCAAGAGAAAGGGAGACCGGAGTGTAAAAAAGCGTTGTTTTTGGACGGCAATGAAGAAATGACTATGTTTTGCGATTTCTCCTGCTCAGAAAGACTTAGAAAGTTGATAATTGTGGGCAATGTAAGAAATGTCATGAGAAACAAGAATTAAGTAAAAGAATTGATGTAATGTCATTGTTTCCAAGAGAAAGGGAGACAGGAGTGTAAAAAAAGCGTTGTTTTTGGACGCCAATGAAGAAATGACTGTTTTGCGATTTCTCCTGCTCAGAAAGACTTAGAAAGTTGATAATTGTGGGCAATGTTAGAAATGTCATGAGAAACAAGAATTATGTAAAAGAATTGATGTAAGTCATTGTTTCCAAGAGAAAGGGAGACAGGAGTGTAAAAAAGCGTTGTTTTTGGACGGCAATGAAGAAATAACTATGTTTTGCGATTTCTCCTGCTCAGAAAGACTTAGAAAGTTGATAATTGTGGGCAATGTTAGAAATGTCATGAGAAACAAGAATTATGTAAAAGAATTGATGTAAGTCATTGTTTCCAAGAGAAAGGGAGACAGGAGTGTAAAAAAAGCGTTGTTTTGGACGGCAATGAAGAAATGACTGTTTTGCGATTTCTCCTGCTCAGAAAGACTTAGAAAGTTGATAATTGTGGGCAATGTTAGAAATGTCATGAGAAACAAGAATTATGTAAAAGAATTGATGTAAGTCATTGTTTCCAAGAGAAAGGGAGACCGGAGTGTAAAAAAAACGTTGTTTTTGGACGCCAATGAAGAAATGACTATGTTTTGCGATTTCTCCTGCTCAGAAAGACTTAGAAAGTTGATAATTGTGGGCAATGTTAGAAATGTCATGAGAAACAAGAATTATGTAAAAGAATTGATGTAAGTCATTGTTTCCAAGAGAAAGTTGAGACAGGAGTGTAAAAAAGCGTTGTTTTTGGACGGCAATGAAGAAATGACTATGTTTTGCGATTTCTCCTGCTCAGAAAGACTTAGAAAGTTGATAATTGTGGGCAATGTTAGAAATGTCATGAGAAACAAGAATTATGTAAAAGAATTGATGTAAGTCATTGTTTCCAAGAGAAAGAGAGACAGGAGTGTAAAAAAGCGTTGTTTTTGGACGCCAATGAAGAAATGACTATGTTTTGCGATTTCTCCTGCTCAGAAAGACTTAGAAAGTTGATAATTGTGGGCAATGTTAGAAATGTCATGAGAAACAAGAATTATGTAAAAGAATTGATGTAAGTCATTGTTTCCAAGAGAAAGGGAGACCGGAGTGTAAAAAAGCGTTGTTTTTGGACGGCAATGAAGAAATGACTGTTTTGCGATTTCTCTTGCTCAGAAAGACATAGAAAGTTGATAATTGTGGGCAATGTTAGAAATGTCATGAGAAACAAGAATTATGTAAAAGAATTGATGTAAGTCATTGTTTCCAAGAGAAAGGGAGACCGGAGTGTAAAAAACCGTTGTTTTTGGACGGCAATGAAGAAATGACTGTTTTGCGATTTCTCTTGCTCAGAAAGACTTAGAAAGTTGATAATTGTGGGCAATGTAAGAAATGTCATGAGAAACAAGAATTAAGTAAAAGAATTGATGTAAGTCATTGTTTCCAAGAGAAAGGGAGACAGGAGTGTAAAAAAGCGTTGTTTTTTGGACGGCAATGAAGAAATGACTGTTTTGCGATTTCTCTTGCTCAGAAAGACATAGAAAGTTGATAATTGTGGGCAATGTTAGAAATGTCATGAGAACAAGAATTATGTAAAAGAATTGATGTAAGTCATTGTTTCCAAGAGAAAGGGAGACCGGAGTGTAAAAAAGCGTTGTTTTTGGACAGCAATGAAGAAATGACTGTTTTGCGATTTCTCTTGCTCAGAAAGACTTAGAAAGTTGATAATTGTGGGCAATGTAAGAAATGTCATGAGAAACAAGAATTAAGTAAAAGAATTGATGTAAGTCATTGTTTCCAAGAGAAAGGGAGACAGGAGTGTAAAAAAGCGTTGTTTTTGGACGCCAATGAAGAAATGACTGTTTTGCGATTTCTCCTGCTCAGAAAGACTTAGAAAGTTGATAATTGTGGGCAATGTTAGAAATGTCATGAGAAACAAGAATTATGTAAAAGAATTGATGTAAGTCATTGTTTCCAAGAGAAAGGGAGACAGGAGTGTAAAAAAGCGTTGTTTTTGGACGGCAATGAAGAAATGACTATGTTTTGCGATTTCTCCTGCTCAGAAAGACTTAGAAAGTTGATAATTGTGGGCAATGTTAGAAATGTCATGAGAAACAAGAATTATGTAAAAGAATTGATGTAAGTCATTGTTTCCAAGAGAAAGTGAGACAGGGAGTGTAAAAAAGCGTTGTTTTTGGACGGCAATGAAGAAATGACTATGTTTTGCGATTTCTCCTGCTCAGAAAGACTTAGAAAGTTGATAATTGTGGGCAATGTTAGAAATGTCATGAGAAACAAGAATTATGTAAAGAATTGATGTAAGTCATTGTTTCCAAGAGAAAGAGAGACCGGAGTGTAAAAAAGCGTTGTTTTTGGACGGCAATAAAGAAATGACTGTTTTGCGATTTCTCTTGCTCAGAAAGACTTAGAAAGTTGATAATTGTGGGCAATGTTAGAAATGTCATGAGAAACAAGAATTATGTAAAAGAATTGATGTAAGTCATTGTTTCCAAGAGAAAGAGAGACCGGAGTGTAAAAAAGCGTTGTTTTTGGACGGCAATAAAGAAATGACTGTTTTGCGATTTCTCTTGCTCAGAAAGACTTAGAAAGTTGATAATTGTGGCAATGTTAGAAATGTCATGAGAAACAAGAATTATGTAAAAAGAATTGATGTAAGTCATTGTTTCCAAGAGAAAGGGAGACCGGAGTGTAAAAAAGCGTTGTTTTTGGACGGCAATGAAGAAATGACTGTTTTGCGATTTCTCTTGCTCAGAAAGACTTAGAAAGTTGATAATTGTGGGCAATGTTAGAAATGTCATGAGAAACAAGAATTATGTAAAAGAATTGATGTAAGTCATTGTTTCCAAGAGAAAGGGAGACCGGAGTGTAAAAAAAGCGTTGTTTTTGGACGCCAATGAAGAAATGACTATGTTTTGCGATTTCTCTTGCTCAGAAAGACTTAGAAAGTTGATAATTGTGGGCAATGTTAGAAATGTCATGAGAAACAAGAATTATGTAAAATAATTGATGTAAGTCATTGTTTCCAAGAGAAAGTGAGACAGGAGTGTAAAAAAGCGTTGTTTTTGGACGCCAATGAAGAAATGACTATGTTTTGCGATTTCTCCTGCTCAGAAAGACTTAGAAAGTTGATAATTGTGGGCAATGTTAGAAATGTCATGAGAAACAAGAATTATGTAAAAGAATTGATGTAAGTCATTGTTTCCAAGAGAAAGGGAGACCGGAGTGTAAAAAAGCGTTGTTTTTGGACGGCAATGAAGAAATGACTGTTTTGCGATTTCTCTTGCTCAGAAAGACATAGAAAGTTGATAATTGTGGGCAATGTTAGAAATGTCATGAGAAACAAGAATTATGTAAAAGAATTGATGTAAGTCATTGTTTCCAAGAGAAAGGGAGACCGGAGTGTAAAAAACCGTTGTTTTTGGACGGCAATGAAGAAATGACTGTTTTGCGATTTCTCTTGCTCAGAAAGACTTAGAAAGTTGATAATTGTGGGCAATGTTAGAAATGTCATGAGAAACAAGAATTATGTAAAAGAATTTATGTAAGTCATTGTTTCCAAGAGAAAGGGAGACAGGAGTGTAAAAAAGCGTTGTTTTTGGACGACAATGAAGAAATGACTGTTTTGCGATTTCTCTTGCTCAGAAAGACTTAGAAAGTTGCTAATTGTGGGCAATGATAGAAATGTCATGAGAAACAAGAATTATGTAAAAGAATTGATGTAAGTCATTGTTTCCAAGAGAAAGGGAGACAGGAGTGTTGTTTTTGGACGCCAATGAAGAAATGACTATGACTCAGAAAGACTTAGAAAGTTGATAATTGTGGGCAATGTTAGAAATGTCATGAGAAACAAGAATTATGTAAAAGAATTGATGTAATTCATTGTTTCCAAGAGAAAGGGAGACAGGAGTGTAAAAAAGCGTTGTTTTTGGACGGCAATGAAGAAATGACTATGTTTTGCGATTTCTCCTGCTCAGAAAGACTTAGAAAGTTGATAATTGTGGGCAATGTTAGAAATGTCATGAGAAACAAGAATTATGTAAAAGAATTGATGTAAGTCATTGTTTCCAAGAGAAAGAGAGACCGGAGTGTAAAAAAGCGTTGTTTTTGGACGGCAAAAAAGAAATGACTGTTTTGCGATTTCTCTTGCTCAGAAAGACTTAGAAAGTTGATAATTGTGGGCAATTTTAGAAATGTCATGAGAAACAAGAATTATGTAAAAGAATTGATGTAAGTCATTGTTTCCAAGAGAAAGAGAGACCGGAGTGTAAAAAAGCGTTGTTTTTGGACGGCAATAAAGAAATGACTGTTTTGCGATTTCTCTTGCTCAGAAAGACTTAGAAAGTTGATAATTGTGGGCAATGTTAGAAATGTCATGAGAAACAAGAATTATGTAAAAGAATTGATGTAAGTCATTGTTTCCAAGAGAAAGGGAGACCGGAGTGTAAAAAAGCGTTGTTTTTGGACGGCAATGAAGAAATGACTGTTTTGCGATTTCTCTTGCTCAGAAAGACTTAGAAAGTTGATAATTGTGGGCAATGTTAGAAATGTCATGAGAAACAAGAATTATGTAAAAGAATTGATGTAAGTCATTGTTTCCAAGAGAAAGGGAGACCGGAGTGTAAAAAAGCGTTGTTTTTGGACGCCAATGAAGAAATGACTATGTTTTGCGATTTCTCTTGCTCAGAAAGACTTAGAAAGTTGATAATTGTGGGCAATGTTAGAAATGTCATGAGAAACAAGAATTATGTAAAATAATTGATGTAAGTCATTGTTTCCAAGAGAAAGTGAGACAGGAGTGTAAAAAAGCGTTGTTTTTGGACGCCAATGAAGAAATGACTATGTTTTGCGATTTCTCCTGCTCAGAAAGACTTAGAAAGTTGATAATTGTGGGCAATGTTAGAAATGTCATGAGAAACAAGAATTATGTAAAAGAATTGATGTAAGTCATTGTTTCCAAGAGAAAGGGAGACCGGAGTGTAAAAAAGCGTTGTTTTTGGACGGCAATGAAGAAATGACTATGTTTTGCGATTTCTCCTGCTCAGAAAGACTTAGAAAGTTGATAATTGTGGGCAATGTTAGAAATGTCATGAGAAACAAGAATTATGTAAAAGAATTGATGTAAGTCATTGTTTCCAAGAGAAAGAGAGACCGGAGTGTAAAAAAGCGTTGTTTTTGGACGGCAATAAAGAAATGACTGTTTTGCGATTTCTCTTGCTCAGAAAGACTTAGAAAGTTGATAATTGTGGGCAATGTTAGAAATGTCATGAGAAACAAGAATTATGTAAAAGAATTGATGTAAGTCATTGTTTCCAAGAGAAAGGGAGACCGGAGTGTAAAAAAGCGTTGTTTTTGGACGGCAATGAAGAAATGACTGTTTTGCGATTTCTCTTGCTCAGAAAGACTTAGAAAGTTGATAATTGTGGGCAATGTTAGAAATGTCATGAGAAACAAGAATTATGTAAAAGAATTGATGTAAGTCATTGTTTCCAAGAGAAAGGGAGACCGGAGTGTAAAAAAGCGTTGTTTTTGGACGCCAATGAAGAAATGACTATGTTTTGCGATTTCTCCTGCTCAGAAAGACTTAGAAAGTTGATAATTGTGGGCAATGTAAGAAATGTCATGAGAAACAAGAATTATGTAAAAGAATTGATGTAAGTCATTGTTTCCAAGAGAAAGTGAGACAGGAGTGTAAAAAAGCGTTGTTTTTGGACGCCAATGAAGAAATGACTATGTTTTGCGATTTCTCCTGCTCAGAAAGACTTAGAAAGTTGATAATTGTGGGCAATGTTAGAAATGTCATGAGAAACAAGAATTATGTAAAAGAATTGATGTAAGTCATTGTTTCCAAGAGAAAGGGAGACCGGAGTGTAAAAAAGCGTTGTTTTTGGACGGCAATGAAGAAATGACTGTTTTGCGATTTCTCTTGCTCAGAAAGACTTAGAAAGTTGATAATTGTGGGCAATGTTAGAAATGTCATGAGAAACAAGAATTATGTAAGAGAATTTATGTAAGTCATTGTTTCCAAGAGAAAGGGAGACAGGAGTGTAAAAAAGCGTTGTTTTTGGACGACAATGAAGAAATGACTGTTTTGCGATTTCTCTTGCTCAGAAAGACTTAGAAAGTTGATAATTGTGGGCAATGATAGAAATGTCATGAGAAACAAGAATTATGTAAAAGAATTGATGTAAGTCATTGTTTCCAAGAGAAAGGGAGACAGGAGTGTAAAAAAAGCGTTGTTTTTGGACGCCAATGAAGAAATGACTATGACTCAGAAAGACTTAGAAAGTTGATAATTGTGGGCAATGTTAGAAATGTCATGAGAAACAAGAATTATGTAAAAGAATTGATGTAATTCATTGTTTCCAAGAGAAAGGGAGACAGGAGTGTAAAAAAGCGTTGTTTTTGGACGGCAATGAAGAAATGACTATGTTTTGCGATTTCTCCTGCTCAGAAAGACTTAGAAAGTTGATAATTGTGGGCAATGTTAGAAATGTCATGAGAAACAAGAATTATGTAAAAGAATTGATGTAAGTCATTGTTTCCAAGAGAAAGAGAGACCGGAGTGTAAAAAAGCGTTGTTTTTGGACGGCAATAAAGAAATGACTGTTTTGCGATTTCTCTTGCTCAGAAAGACTTAGAAAGTTGATAATTGTGGGCAATTTTAGAAATGTCATGAGAAACAAGAATTATGTAAAAGAATTGATGTAAGTCATTGTTTCCAAGAGAAAGAGAGACCGGAGTGTAAAAAAGCGTTGTTTTTGGACGGCAATAAAGAAATGACTGTTTTGCGATTTCTCTTGCTCAGAAAGACTTAGAAAGTTGATAATTGTGGGCAATGTTAGAAATGTCATGAGAAACAAGAATTATGTAAAAGAATTGATGTAAGTCATTGTTTCCAAGAGAAAGGGAGACCGGAGTGTAAAAAAGCGTTGTTTTTGGACGGCAATGAAGAAATGACTATGTTTTGCGATTTCTCCTGCTCAGAAAGACTTAGAAAGTTGATAATTGTGGGCAATGTTAGAAATGTCATGAGAAACAAGAATTATGTAAAAGAATTGATGTAAGTCATTGTTTCCAAGAGAAAGGGAGACCGGAGTGTAAAAAAGCGTTGTTTTTGGACGGCAATGAAGAAATGACTGTTTTGCGATTTCTCTTGCTCAGAAAGACTTAGAAAGTTGATAATTGTGGGCAATGTTAGAAATGTCATGAGAAACAAGAATTATGTAAGAGAATTGATGTAAGTCATTGTTTCCAAGAGAAAGGGAGACCGGAGTGTAAAAAACCGTTGTTTTTGGACGGCAATGAAGAAATGACTGTTTTGCGATTTCTCTTGCTCAGAAAGACTTAGAAAGTTGATAATTGTGGGCAATGTTAGAAATGTCATGAGAAACAAGAATTATGTAAAAGAATTGATGTAAGTCATTGTTTCCAAGAGAAAGGGAGACAGGAGTGTAAAAAAGCGTTGTTTTTGGACGGCAATGAAGAAATGGCTATGTTTTGCGATTTCTCCTGCTCAGAAAGACTTAGAAAGTTGATAATTGTGGGCAATGTAAGAAATGTCATGAGAAACAAGAATTATGTAAAAGAATTGATGTAAGTCATTGTTTCCAAGAGAAAGAGAGACAGGAGTGTAAAAAAGCGTTGTTTTTGGACGCCAATGAAGAAATGACTATGTTTTGCGATTTCTCCTGCTCAGAAAGACTTAGAAAGTTGATAATTGTGGGCAATGTTAGAAATGTCATGAGAAACAAGAATTATGTAAAAGAATTGATGTAAGTCATTGTTTCCAAGAGAAAGGGAGACCGGAGTGTAAAAAAGCGTTGTTTTTGGACGGCAATGAAGAAATGACTGTTTTGCGATTTCTCTTGCTCAGAAAGACTTAGAAAGTTGATAAGTGTGGGCAATGTTAGAAATGTCATGAGAAACAAGAATTATGTAAAAGAATTGATGTAAGTCATTGTTTCCAAGAGAAAGGGAGACCGGAGTGTAAAAAACCGTTGTTTTTGGACGGCAATGAAGAAATGACTGTTTTGCGATTTCTCTTGCTCAGAAAGACTTAGAAAGTTGATAATTGTGGGCAATGTTAGAAATGTCATGAGAAACAAGAATTATGTAAAAGAATTGATGTAAGTCATTGTTTCCAAGAGAAAGGGAGACAGGAGTGTAAAAAAGCGTTGTTTTTGGACGACAATGAAGAAATGACTGTTTTGCGATTTCTCTTGCTCAGAAAGACTTAGAAAGTTGATAATTGTGGGCAATGTTAGAAATGTCATGAGAAACAAGAATTATGTAAAAGAATTGATGTAAGTCATTGTTTCCAAGAGAAAGGGAGACAGGAGTGTAACAAAGCTTTGTTTTTGGACGGCAATGAAGAAATGACTATGTTTTGCGATTTCTCCTGCTCAGAAAGACTTAGAAAGTTGATAATTGTGGGCAATGTTAGAAATGTCATGAGAAACAAGAAATATGTAAAAGAATTGATGTAAGTCATTGTTTCCAAGAGAAAGGGAGACCGGAGTGTAAAAAAGCGTTGTTTTTGGACGGCAATGAAGAAATAACTGTTTTGCGATTTCTCATGCTCAGAAAGACTTAGAAAGTTGATAATTGTGGGCAATGTTAGAAATGTCATGAGAAACAAGAATTATGTAAAAGAATTGATGTAAGTCATTGTTTCCAAGAGAAAGGGAGACAGGAGTGTAAAAAAGCGTTGTTTTTGGACGGCAATGAAGAAATGTCTATGTTTTGCGATTTCTCCTGCTCAGAAAGACTTAGAAAGTTGATAATTGTGGGCAATGTTAGAAATGTCATGAGAAACAAGAATTATGTAAAAGAATTGATGTAAGTCATTGTTTCCAAGAGAAAGGGAGACAGGAGTGTAAAAAAGCGTTGTTTTTGGACGGCAATGAAGAAATGACTGTTTTGCGATTTCTCTTGCTCAGAAAGACTTAGAAAGTTGATAATTGTGGGCAATGTTAGAAATGTCATAAGAAACAAGAATTATGTAAAAGAATTGATGTAAGTCATTGTTTCCAAGAGAAAGGGAGACAGGAGTGTAAAAAAGCGTTGTTTTTGGACGGCAATGAAGAAATGGCTATGTTTTGCGATTTCTCCTGCTCAGAAAGACTTAGAAAGTTGATAATTGTGGGCAATGTAAGAAATGTCATGAGAAACAAGAATTATGTAAAAGAATTGATGTAAGTCATTGTTTCCAAGAGAAAGTGAGACCGGAGTGTAAAAAAGCGTTGTTTTTGGACGCCAATGAAGAAATGACTATGTTTTGCGATTTCTCCTGCTCAGAAAGACTTAGAAAGTTGATAATTGTGGGCAATGTTAGAAATGTCATGAGAAACAAGAATTATGTAAAAGAATTGATGTAAGTCATTGTTTCCAAGAGAAAGGGAGACCGGAGTGTAAAAAAGCGTTGTTTTTGGACGGCAATGAAGAAATGACTGTTTTGCGATTTCTCTTGCTCAGAAAGACTTAGAAAGTTGATAATTGTGGGCAATGTTAGAAATGTCATGAGAAACAAGAATTATGTAAAAGAATTGATGTAAGTCATTGTTTCCAAGAGAAAGGGAGACCGGAGTGTAAAAAACCGTTGTTTTTGGACGGCAATGAAGAAATGACTGTTTTGCGATTTCTCCTGCTCAGAAAGACTTAGAAAGTTGATAATTGTGGGCAATGTTAGAAATGTCATGAGAAACAAGAATTATGTAAAAGAATTGATGTAAGTCATTGTTTCCAAGAGAAAGGGAGACAGGAGTGTAAAAAAGCGTTGTTTTTGGACGGCAATGAAGAAATGACTGTTTTGCGATTTCTCTTGCTCAGAAAGACTTAGAAAGTTGATAATTGTGGGCAATGTTAGAAATGTCATAAGAAACAAGAATTATGTAAAAGAATTGATGTAAGTCATTGTTTCCAAGAGAAAGGGAGACAGGAGTGTAAAAAAGCGTTGTTTTTGGACGGCAATGAAGAAATGGCTATGTTTTGCGATTTCTCCTGCTCAGAAAGACTTAGAAAGTTGATAATTGTGGGCAATGTAAGAAATGTCATGAGAAACAAGAATTATGTAAAAGAATTGATGTAAGTCATTGTTTCCAAGAGAAAGTGAGACCGGAGTGTAAAAAAGCGTTGTTTTTGGACGCCAATGAAGAAATGACTATGTTTTGCGATTTCTCCTGCTCAGAAAGACTTAGAAAGTTGATAATTGTGGGCAATGTTAGAAATGTCATGAGAAACAAGAATTATGTAAAAGAATTGATGTAAGTCATTGTTTCCAAGAGAAAGGGAGACCGGAGTGTAAAAAAGCGTTGTTTTTGGACGGCAATGAAGAAATGACTGTTTTGCGATTTCTCTTGCTCAGAAAGACTTAGAAAGTTGATAATTGTGGGCAATGTTAGAAATGTCATGAGAAACAAGAATTATGTAAAAGAATTGATGTAAGTCATTGTTTCCAAGAGAAAGGGAGACCGGAGTGTAAAAAACCGTTGTTTTTGGACGGCAATGAAGAAATGACTGTTTTGCGATTTCTCTTGCTCAGAAAGACTTAGAAAGTTGATAATTGTGGGCAATGTTAGAAATGTCATGAGAAACAAGAATTATGTAAAAGAATTGATGTAAGTCATTGTTTCCAAGAGAAAGGGAGACAGGAGTGTAAAAAAGCGTTGTTTTTGGACGACAATGAAGAAATTACTGTTTTGCGATTTCTCTTGCTCAGAAAGACTTAGAAAGTTGATAATTGTGGGCAATGATAGAAATGTCATGAGAAACAAGAATTATGTAAAAGAATTGATGTAAGTCATTGTTTCCAAGAGAAAGGGAGACAGGAGTGTAAAAAAAGCGTTGTTTTTGGACGCCAATGAAGAAATGACTATGACTCAGAAAGACTTAGAAAGTTGATAATTGTGGGCAATGTTAGAAATGTCATGAGAAACAAGAATTATGTAAAAGAATTGATGTAATTCATTGTTTCCAAGAGAAAGGGAGACAGGAGTGTAAAAAAGCGTTGTTTTTGGACGGCAATGAAGAAATGACTATGTTTTGCGATTTCTCCTGCTCAGAAAGACTTAGAAAGTTGATAATTGTGGGCAATGTTAGAAATGTCATGAGAAACAAGAATTATGTAAAAAAATTGATGTAAGTCATTGTTTCCAAGAGAAAGAGAGACCAGAGTGTAAAAAAGCGTTGTTTTTGGACGGCAATGAAGAAATGACTGTTTTGCGATTTCTCTTGCTCAGAAAGACTTAGAAAGTTGATAATTGTGGGCAATGTTAGAAATGTCATGAGAAACAAGAATTATGTAAAAGAATTGATGTAATTCATTGTTTCCAAGAGAAAGGGAGACAGGAGTGTAAAAAAGCGTTGTTTTTGGACGGCAATGAAGAAATGACTATGTTTTGCGATTTCTCCTGCTCAGAAAGACTTAGAAAGTTGATAATTGTGGGCAATGTTAGAAATGTCATGAGAAACAAGAATTATGTAAAAAAATTGATGTAAGTCATTGTTTCCAAGAGAAAGAGAGACCAGAGTGTAAAAAAGCGTTGTTTTTGGACGGCAATGAAGAAATGACTGTTTTGCGATTTCTCTTGCTCAGAAAGACTTAGAAAGTTGATAATTGTGGGCAATGTTAGAAATGTCATGAGAAACAAGAATTATGTAAAAGAATTGATGTAAGTCATTGTTTCCAAGAGAAAGGGAGACCGGAGTGTAAAAAAGCGTTGTTTTTGGACGGCAATGAAGAAATGACTATGTTTTGCGATTTCTCCTGCTCAGAAAGACTTAGAAAGTTGATAATTGTGGGCAATGTTAGAAATGTCATGAGAAACAAGAATTATGTAAAAGAATTGATGTAAGTCATTGTTTCCAAGAGAAAGGGAGACCGGAGTGTAAAAAAGCGTTGTTTTTGGACGGCAATGAAGAAATGACTGTTTTGCGATTTCTCTTGCTCAGAAAGACTTAGAAAGTTGATAATTGTGGGCAATGTTAGAAATGTCATGAGAAAGAAGAATTATGTAAAAGAATTGATGTAAGTCATTGTTTCCAAGAGAAAGGGAGACCGGAGTGTAAAAAAGCGTTGTTTTTGGACGCCAATGAAGAAATGACTATGTTTTGCAATTTCTCTTGCTCAGAAAGACTTAGAAAGTTGATAATTGTGGGCAATGTTAGAAATGTCATGAGAAACAAGAATTATGTAAAATAATTGATGTAAGTCATTGTTTCCAAGAGAAAGGGAGACAGGAGTGTAAAAAAGCGTTCTTTTTGGACGGCAATGAAGAAATGACTATGTTTTGCGATTTCTCCTGCTCAGAAAGACTTAGAAAGTTGATAATTGTGGGCAATGTTAGAAATGTCATGAGAAACAAGAATTATGTAAAAGAATTGATGTAAGTCATTGTTTCCAAGAGAAAGGGAGACCGGAGTGTAAAAAAGCGTTGTTTTTGGACGGCAATGAAGAAATGACTGTTTTGCGATTTCTCTTGCTCAGAAAGACTTAGAAAGTTGATAATTGTGGGCAATGTTAGAAATGTCATGAGAAACAAGAATTATGTAAAAGAATTGATGTAAGTCATTGTTTCCAAGAGAAAGGGAGACCGGAGTGTAAAAAAGCGTTGTTTTTGGACGGCAATGAAGAAATGACTGTTTTGCGATTTCTCTTGCTCAGAAAGACTTAGAAAGTTGATAATTGTGGGCAATGTTAGAAATGTCATGAGAAACAAGAATTATGTAAAAGAATTGATGTAAGTCATTGTTTCCAAGAGAAAGGGAGACCGGAGTGTAAAAAAGCGTTGTTTTTGGACGGCAATGAAGAAATGACTATGTTTTGCGATTTCTCTTGCTCAGAAAGACTTAGAAAGTTGATAATTGTGGGCAATGTTAGAAATGTCATGAGAAACAAGAATTATGTAAAAGAATTGATGTAAGTCATTGTTTCCAAGAGAAAGGGAGACAGGAGTGTAAAAAAGCGTTGTTTTTGGACGGCAATGAAGAAATGACTATGTTTTGCGATTTTTCCTGCTCAGAAAGACTTAGAAAGTAGATTTTTGTGGGCAATGTTAGAAATGTCATGAGAAACAAGAATTATGTAAAAGAATTGATGTAAGTCATTGTTTCCAAGAGAAAGGGAGACCGGAGTGTAAAAAAGCGTTGTTTTTGGACGGCAATGAAGAAATGACTGTTTTGCGATTTCTCTTGCTCAGAAAGACTTAGAAAGTTGATAATTGTGGGCAATGTTAGAAATGTCATGAGAAACAAGAATTATGTAAAAGAATTGATGTAAGTCATTGTTTCCAAGAGAAAGGGAGACAGGAGTGTAAAAAAGCGTTGTTTTTGGACGGCAATGAAGAAATGGCTATGTTTTGCGATTTCTCCTGCTCAGAAAGACTTAGAAAGTTGATAATTGTGGGCAATGTAAGAAATGTCATGAGAAACAAGAATTATGTAAAAGAATTGATGTAAGTCATTGTTTCCAAGAGAAAGTGAGACCGGAGTGTAAAAAAGCGTTGTTTTTGGACGCCAATGAAGAAATGACTATGTTTTGCGATTTCTCCTGCTCAGAAAGACTTAGAAAGTTGATAATTGTGGGCAATGTTAGAAATGTCATGAGAAACAAGAATTATGTAAAAGAATTGATGTAAGTCATTGTTTCCAAGAGAAAGGGAGACCGGAGTGTAAAAAAGCGTTGTTTTTGGACGGCAATGAAGAAATGACTGTTTTGCGATTTCTCTTGCTCAGAAAGACTTAGAAAGTTGATAATTGTGGGCAATGTTAGAAATGTCATGAGAAACAAGAATTATGTAAAAGAATTGATGTAAGTCATTGTTTCCAAGAGAAAGGGAGACCGGAGTGTAAAAAACCGTTGTTTTTGGACGGCAATGAAGAAATGACTGTTTTGCGATTTCTCTTGCTCAGAAAGACTTAGAAAGTTGATAATTGTGGGCAATGTTAGAAATGTCATGAGAAACAAGAATTATGTAAAAGAATTGATGTAAGTCATTGTTTCCAAGAGAAAGGGAGACAGGAGTGTAAAAAAGCGTTGTTTTTGGACGACAATGAAGAAATGACTGTTTTGCGATTTCTCTTGCTCAGAAAGACTTAGAAAGTTGATAATTGTGGGCAATGATAGAAATGTCATGAGAAACAAGAATTATGTAAAAGAATTGATGTAAGTCATTGTTTCCAAGAGAAAGGGAGACAGGAGTGTAAAAAAAGCGTTGTTTTTGGACGCCAATGAAGAAATGACTATGACTCAGAAAGACTTAGAAAGTTGATAATTGTGGGCAATGTTAGAAATGTCATGAGAAACAAGAATTATGTAAAAGAATTGATGTAATTCATTGTTTCCAAGAGAAAGGGAGACAGGAGTGTAAAAAAGCGTTGTTTTTGGACGGCAATGAAGAAATGACTATGTTTTGCGATTTCTCCTGCTCAGAAAGACTTAGAAAGTTGATAATTGTGGGCAATGTTAGAAATGTCATGAGAAACAAGAATTATGTAAAAGAATTGATGTAAGTCATTGTTTCCAAGAGAAAGAGAGACCGGAGTGTAAAAAAGCGTTGTTTTTGGACGGCAATGAAGAAATGACTGTTTTGCGATTTCTCTTGCTCAGAAAGACTTAGAAAGTTGATAATTGTGGGCAATGTTAGAAATGTCATGAGAAACAAGAATTATGTAAAAGAATTGATGTAAGTCATTGTTTCCAAGAGAAAGGGAGACCGGAGTGTAAAAAAGCGTTGTTTTTGGACGGCAATGAAGAAATGACTATGTTTTGCGATTTCTCCTGCTCAGAAAGACTTAGAAAGTTGATAATTGTGGGCAATGTTAGAAATGTCATGAGAAACAAGAATTATGTAAAAGAATTGATGTAAGTCATTGTTTCCAAGAGAAAGGGAGACCGGAGTGTAAAAAAGCGTTGTTTTTGGACGGCAATGAAGAAATGACTGTTTTGCGATTTCTCTTGCTCAGAAAGACTTAGAAAGTTGATAATTGTGGGCAATGTTAGAAATGTCATGAGAAACAAGAATTATGTAAAAGAATTGATGTAAGTCATTGTTTTCAAGAGAAAGGGAGACCGGAGTGTAAAAAAGCGTTGTTTTTGGACGCCAATGAAGAAATGACTATGTTTTGCAATTTCTCTTGCTCAGAAAGACTTAGAAAGTTGATAATTGTGGGCAATGTTAGAAATGTCATGAGAAACAAGAATTATGTAAAATAATTGATGTAAGTCATTGTTTCCAAGAGAAAGGGAGACAGGAGTGTAAAAAAGCGTTCTTTTTGGACGGCAATGAAGAAATGACTATGTTTTGCGATTTCTCCTGCTCAGAAAGACTTAGAAAGTTGATAATTGTGGGCAATGTTAGAAATGTCATGAGAAACAAGAATTATGTAAAAGAATTGATGTAAGTCATTGTTTCCAAGAGAAAGGGAGACCGGAGTGTAAAAAAGCGTTGTTTTTGGACGGCAATGAAGAAATGACTGTTTTGCGATTTCTCTTGCTCAGAAAGACTTAGAAAGTTGATAATTGTGGGCAATGTTAGAAATGTCATGAGAAACAAGAATTATGTAAAAGAATTGATGTAAGTCATTGTTTCCAAGAGAAAGGGAGACCGGAGTGTAAAAAAGCGTTGTTTTTGGACGGCAATGAAGAAATGACTATGTTTTGCGATTTCTCTTGCTCAGAAAGACTTAGAAAGTTGATAATTGTGGGCAATGTTAGAAATGTCATGAGAAACAAGAATTATGTAAAAGAATTGATGTAAGTCATTGTTTCCAAGAGAAAGGGAGACAGGAGTGTAAAAAAGCGTTGTTTTTGGACGGCAATGAAGAAATGACTATGTTTTGCGATTTTTCCTGCTCAGAAAGACTTAGAAAGTAGATTTTTGTGGGCAATGTTAGAAATGTCATGAGAAACAAGAATTATGTAAAAGAATTGATGTAAGTCATTGTTTCCAAGAGAAAGGGAGACCGGAGTGTAAAAAAGCGTTGTTTTTGGACGGCAATGAAGAAATGACTGTTTTGCGATTTCTCTTGCTCAGAAAGACTTAGAAAGTTGATAATTGTGGGCAATGTTAGAAATGTCATGAGAAACAAGAATTATGTAAAAGAATTGATGTAAGTCATTGTTTCCAAGAGAAAGGGAGACCGGAGTGTAAAAAAGCGTTGTTTTTGGACGGCAATGAAGAAATGACTATGTTTTGCGATTTCTCCTGCTCAGAAAGACTTAGAAAGTTGATAATTGTGGGCAATGTTAGAAATGTCATGAGAAACAAGAATTATGTAAAAGAATTGATGTAAGTCATTGTTTCCAAGAGAAAGGGAGACCGGAGTGTAAAAAAGCGTTGTTTTTGGACGGCAATGAAGAAATGACTGTTTTGCGATTTCTCTTGCTCAGAAAGACTTAGAAAGTTGATAATTGTGGGCAATGTTAGAAATGTCATGAGAAACAAGAATTATGTAAAAGAATTGATGTAAGTCATTGTTTCCAAGAGAAAGGGAGACCGGAGTGTAAAAAAGCGTTGTTTTTGGACGGCAATGAAGAAATGACTGTTTTGCGATTTCTCTTGCTCAGAAAGACTTAGAAAGTTGATAATTGTGGGCAATGTTAGAAATGTCATGAGAAACAAGAATTATGTAAAAGAATTGATGTAAGTCATTGTTTCCAAGAGAAAGGGAGACCGGAGTGTAAAAAAGCGTTGTTTTTGGACGGCAATGAAGAAATGACTCTTTTGCGATTTCTCTTGCTCAGAAAGACTTAGAAAGTTGATAATTGTGGGCAATGTTAGAAATGTCATGAGAAACAAGAATTATGTAAAAGAATTGATGTAAGTCATTGTTTACAAGAGAAAGGGAGACCGGAGTGTAAAAAAGCGTTGTTTTTGGACGCCAATGAAGAAATGACTATGTTTTGCGATTTCTCTTGCTCAGAAAGACTTAGAAAGTTGATAATTGTGGGCAATGTTAGAAATGTCATGAGAAACAAGAATTATGTAAAAGAATTGATGTAAGTCATTGTTTCCAAGAGAAAGGGAGACAGGAGTGTAAAACAGCGTTGTTTTTGGACGGCAATGAAGAAATGACTATGTTTTGCGATTTCTCCTGCTCAGAAAGACTTAGAAAGTAGATAATTGTGGGCAATGTTAGAAATGTCATGAGAAACAAGAATTATGTAAAAGAATTGATGTAAGTCATTGTTTCCAAGAGAAAGGGAGACCGGAGTGTAAAAAAGCGTTGTTTTTGGACGCCAATGAAGAAATGACTATGTTTTGCGATTTCTCTTGCTCAGAAAGACTTAGAAAGTTGATAATTGTGGGCAATGTTAGAAATGTCATGAGAAACAAGAATTATGTAAAAGAATTGATGTAAGTCATTGTTTCCAAGAGAAAGGGAGACCGGAGTGTAAAAAAGCGTTGTTTTTGGACGGCAATGAAGAAATGACTGTTTTGCGATTTCTCTTGCTCAGAAAGACTTAGAAAGTTGATAATTGTGGGCAATGTTAGAAATGTCATGAGAAACAAGAATTATGTAAAAGAATTGATGTAAGTCATTGTTTCCAAGAGAAAGGGAGACCGGAGTGTAAAAAAGCGTTGTTTTTGGACGGCAATGAAGAAATGACTGTTTTGCGATTTCTCTTGCTCAAAAAGACTTAGAAAGTTGATAATTGTGGGCAATGTTAGAAATGTCATGAGAAACAAGAATTATGTAAAAGAATTGATGTAAGTCATTGTTTCCAAGAGAAAGGGAGACCGGAGTGTAAAAAAGCGTTGTTTTTGGACGGCAATGAAGAAATGACTGTTTTGCGATTTCTCTTGCTCAGAAAGACTTAGAAAGTTGATAATTGTGGGCAATGTTAGAAATGTCATGAGAAACAAGAATTATGTAAAAGAATTGATGTAAGTCATTGTTTCCAAGAGAAAGGGAGACCGGAGTGTAAAAAAGCGTTGTTTTTGGACGGCAATGAAGAAATGACTGTTTTGCAATTTCTCTTGCTCAGAAAGACTTAGAAAGTTGATAATTGTCTGCAATGTTAGAAATGTCATGAGAAACAAGAATTATGTAAAAGAATTGATGTAAGTCATTGTTTCCAAGAGAAAGGGAGACCGGAGTGTAAAAAAGCGTTGTTTTTGGACGCCAATGAAGAAATGACTATGTTTTGCGATTTCTCTTGTTCAGAAAGACTTAGAAAGTTGATAATTGTGGGCAATGTTAGAAATGTCATGAGAAACAAGAATTATGTAAAAGAATTGATGTAAGTCATTGTTTCCAAGAGAAAGGGAGACAGGAGTGTAAAACAGCGTTGTTTTTGGACGGCAATGAAGAAATGACTATGTTTTGCGATTTCTCCTGCTCAGAAAGACTTAGAAAGTAGATAATTGTGGGCAATGTTAGAAATGTCATGAGAAACAAGAATTATGTAAAAGAATTGATGTAAGTCATTGTTTCCAAGAGAAAGGGAGACCGGAGTGTAAAAAAGCGTTGTTTTTGGACGCCAATGAAGAAATGACTATGTTTTGCGATTTCTCTTGCTCAGAAAGACTTAGAAAGTTGATAATTGTGGGCAATGTTAGAAATGTCATGAGAAACAAGAATTATGTAAAAGAATTGATGTAAGTCATTGTTTCCAAGAGAAAGGGAGACCGGAGTGTAAAAAAGCGTTGTTTTTGGACGGCAATGAAGAAATGACTGTTTTGCGATTTCTCTTGCTCAGAAAGACTTAGAAAGTTGATAATTGTGGGCAATGTTAGAAATGTCATGAGAAACAAGAATTATGTAAAAGAATTGATGTAAGTCATTGTTTCCAAGAGAAAGGGAGACCGGAGTGTAAAAAAGCGTTGTTTTTGGACGGCAATGAAGAAATGACTGTTTTGCGATTTCTCTTGCTCAAAAAGACTTAGAAAGTTGATAATTGTGGGCAATGTTAGAAATGTCATGAGAAACAAGAATTATGTAAAAGAATTGATGTAAGTCATTGTTTCCAAGAGAAAGGGAGACAGGAGTGTAAAAAAGCGTTGTTTTTGGACGCCAATGAAGAAATGACTGTTTTGCGATTTCTCCTGCTCAGAAAGACTTAGAAAGTTGATAATTGTGGGCAATGTTAGAAATGTCATGAGAAACAAGAATTATGTAAAAGAATTGATGTAAGTCATTGTTTCCAAGAGAAAGGGAGACCGGAGTGTAAAAAAGCGTTGTTTTTGGACGGCAATGAAGAAATGACTGTTTTGCGATTTCTCTTGCTCAGAAAGACTTAGAAAGTTGATAATTGTCTGCAATGTTAGAAATGTAATGAGAAACAAGAATTATGTAAAAGAATTGATGTAAGTCATTGTTTCCAAGAGAAAGGGAGACAGGAGTGTAAAAAAGCGTTGTTTTTGGACGGCAATGAAGAAATGACTATGTTTTGCGATTTCTCCTGCTCAGAAAGACTTAGAAAGTTGATAATTGTGGGCAATGTTAGAAATGTCATGAGAAACAAGAATTATGTAAAAGAATTGGTGTAAGTCATTGTTTCCAAGAGAAAGGGAGACCGGAGTGTAAAAAAGCGTTGTTTTTGGACGGCAATGAAGAAATGATTGTTTTGCGATTTCTCTTGCTCAGAAAGACTTAGAAAGTTGATAATTGTGGGCAATGTTAGAAATGTCATGAGAAACAAGAATTATGTAAAAGAATTGATGTAAGTCATTGTTTCCAAGAGAAAGGGAGACCGGAGTGTAAAAAAGCGTTGTTTTTGGACGGCAATGAAGAAATGACTGTTTTGCGATTTCACTTGCTCAGAAAGACTTAGAAAGTAGATTTTTGTGGGCAATGTTAGAAATGTCATGAGAAACAAGAATTATGTAAAAGAATTGATGTAAGTCATTGTTTCCAAGAGAAAGGGAGACCGGAGTGTAAAAAAGCGTTGTTTTTGGACGCCAATGAAGAAATGACTATGTTTTGTGATTTCTCTTGCTCAGAAAGACTTAGAAAGTTGATAATTGTGGGCAATGTTAGAAATGTCATGAGAAACAAGAATTATGTAAAAGAATTGATGTAAGTCATTGTTTCCAAGAGAAAGGGAGACAGGAGTGTAAAAAAGCGTTGTTTTTGGACGGCAATGAAGAAATGACTATGTTTTGCGATTTCTCCTGCTCAGAAAGACTTAGAAAGTTGATAATTGTGGGCAATGTTAGAAATGTCATGAGAAACAAGAATTATGTAAAAGAATTGATGTAAGTCATTGTTTCCAAGAGAAAGGGAGACCGGAGTGTAAAAAAGCGTTGTGTTTGGACGGCAATGAAGAAATGACTGTTTTGCGATTTCTCTTGCTCAGAAAGACTTAGAAAGTTGATAATTGTGGGCAATGTTAGAAATGTCATGAGAAACAAGAATTATGTAAAAGATTTGATGTAAGTCATTGTTTCCAAGAGAAAGGGAGACCGGAGTGTAAAAAAGCGTTGTTTTTGGACGGCAATGAAGAAATGACTCTTTTGCGATTTCTCTTGCTCAGAAAGACTTAGAAAGTTGATAATTGTGGGCAATGTTAGAAATGTCATGAGAAACAAGAATTATGTAAAAGAATTGATGTAAGTCATTGTTTCCAAGAGAAAGGGAGACCGGAGTGTAAAAAAGCGTTGTTTTTGGACGGCAATGAAGAAATGACTGTTTTGCAATTTCTCTTGCTCAGAAAGACTTAGAAAGTTGATAATTGTCTGCAATGTTAGAAATGTCATGAGAAACAAGAATTATGTAAAAGAATTGATGTAAGTCATTGTTTCCAAGAGAAAGGGAGACCGGAGTGTAAAAAAGCGTTGTTTTTGGACGCCAATGAAGAAATGACTATGTTTTGCGATTTCTCTTGTTCAGAAAGACTTAGAAAGTTGATAATTGTGGGCAATGTTAGAAATGTCATGAGAAACAAGAATTATGTAAAAGAATTGATGTAAGTCATTGTTTCCAAGAGAAAGGGAGACAGGAGTGTAAAACAGCGTTGTTTTTGGACGGCAATGAAGAAATGACTATGTTTTGCGATTTCTCCTGCTCAGAAAGACTTAGAAAGTAGATAATTGTGGGCAATGTTAGAAATGTCATGAGAAACAAGAATTATGTAAAAGAATTGATGTAAGTCATTGTTTCCAAGAGAAAGGGAGACCGGAGTGTAAAAAAGCGTTGTTTTTGGACGCCAATGAAGAAATGACTATGTTTTGCGATTTCTCTTGCTCAGAAAGACTTAGAAAGTTGATAATTGTGGGCAATGTTAGAAATGTCATGAGAAACAAGAATTATGTAAAAGAATTGATGTAAGTCATTGTTTCCAAGAGAAAGGGAGACCGGAGTGTAAAAAAGCGTTGTTTTTGGACGGCAATGAAGAAATGACTGTTTTGCGATTTCTCTTGCTCAGAAAGACTTAGAAAGTTGATAATTGTGGGCAATGTTAGAAATGTCATGAGAAACAAGAATTATGTAAAAGAATTGATGTAAGTCATTGTTTCCAAGAGAAAGGGAGACCGGAGTGTAAAAAAGCGTTGTTTTTGGACGGCAATGAAGAAATGACTGTTTTGCGATTTCTCTTGCTCAAAAAGACTTAGAAAGTTGATAATTGTGGGCAATGTTAGAAATGTCATGAGAAACAAGAATTATGTAAAAGAATTGATGTAAGTCATTGTTTCCAAGAGAAAGGGAGACAGGAGTGTAAAAAAGCGTTGTTTTTGGACGCCAATGAAGAAATGACTGTTTTGCGATTTCTCCTGCTCAGAAAGACTTAGAAAGTTGATAATTGTGGGCAATGTTAGAAATGTCATGAGAAACAAGAATTATGTAAAAGAATTGATGTAAGTCATTGTTTCCAAGAGAAAGGGAGACCGGAGTGTAAAAAAGCGTTGTTTTTGGACGGCAATGAAGAAATGACTGTTTTGCGATTTCTCTTGCTCAGAAAGACTTAGAAAGTTGATAATTGTCTGCAATGTTAGAAATGTAATGAGAAACAAGAATTATGTAAAAGAATTGATGTAAGTCATTGTTTCCAAGAGAAAGGGAGACAGGAGTGTAAAAAAGCGTTGTTTTTGGACGGCAATGAAGAAATGACTATGTTTTGCGATTTCTCCTGCTCAGAAAGACTTAGAAAGTTGATAATTGTGGGCAATGTTAGAAATGTCATGAGAAACAAGAATTATGTAAAAGAATTGGTGTAAGTCATTGTTTCCAAGAGAAAGGGAGACCGGAGTGTAAAAAAGCGTTGTTTTTGGACGGCAATGAAGAAATGATTGTTTTGCGATTTCTCTTGCTCAGAAAGACTTAGAAAGTTGATAATTGTGGGCAATGTTAGAAATGTCATGAGAAACAAGAATTATGTAAAAGAATTGATGTAAGTCATTGTTTCCAAGAGAAAGGGAGACCGGAGTGTAAAAAAGCGTTGTTTTTGGACGGCAATGAAGAAATGACTGTTTTGCGATTTCACTTGCTCAGAAAGACTTAGAAAGTAGATTTTTGTGGGCAATGTTAGAAATGTCATGAGAAACAAGAATTATGTAAAAGAATTGATGTAAGTCATTGTTTCCAAGAGAAAGGGAGACCGGAGTGTAAAAAAGCGTTGTTTTTGGACGCCAATGAAGAAATGACTATGTTTTGTGATTTCTCTTGCTCAGAAAGACTTAGAAAGTTGATAATTGTGGGCAATGTTAGAAATGTCATGAGAAACAAGAATTATGTAAAAGAATTGATGTAAGTCATTGTTTCCAAGAGAAAGGGAGACAGGAGTGTAAAAAAGCGTTGTTTTTGGACGGCAATGAAGAAATGACTATGTTTTGCGATTTCTCCTGCTCAGAAAGACTTAGAAAGTTGATAATTGTGGGCAATGTTAGAAATGTCATGAGAAACAAGAATTATGTAAAAGAATTGATGTAAGTCATTGTTTCCAAGAGAAAGGGAGACCGGAGTGTAAAAAAGCGTTGTTTTTGGACGGCAATGAAGAAATGACTGTTTTGCGATTTCTCTTGCTCAGAAAGACTTAGAAAGTTGATAATTGTGGGCAATGTTAGAAATGTCATGAGAAACAAGAATTATGTAAAAGATTTGATGTAAGTCATTGTTTCCAAGAGAAAGGGAGACCGGAGTGTAAAAAAGCGTTGTTTTTGGACGGCAATGAAGAAATGACTCTTTTGCGATTTCTCTTGCTCAGAAAGACTTAGAAAGTTGATAATTGTGGGCAATGTTAGAAATGTCATGAGAAACAAGAATTATGTAAAAGAATTGATGTAAGTCATTGTTTCCAAGAGAAAGGGAGACCGGAGTGTAAAAAAGCGTTGTTTTTGGACGCCAATGAAGAAATGACTATGTTTTGCGATTTCTCTTGCTCAGAAAGACTTAGAAAGTTGATAATTGTGGGCAATGTTAGAAATGTCATGAGAAACAAGAATTATGTAAAAGAATTGATGTAAGTCATTGTTTCCAAGAGAAAGGGAGACCGGAGTGTAAAAAAGCGTTGTTTTTGGACGGCAATGAAGAAATGACTGTTTTGCGATTTCTCTTGCTCAGAAAGACTTAGAAAGTTGATAATTGTGGGCAATGTTAGAAATGTCATGAGAAACAAGAATTATGTAAAAGAATTGATGTAAGTCATTGTTTCCAAGAGAAAGGGAGACCGGAGTGTAAAAAAGCGTTGTTTTTGGACGGCAATGAAGAAATGATTGTTTTGCGATTTCTCTTGCTCAGAAAGACTTAGAAAGTTGATAATTGTGGGCAATGTTAGAAATGTCATGAGAAACAAGAATTATGTAAAAGAATTGATGTAAGTCATTGTTTCCAAGAGAAAGGGAGACCGGAGTGTAAAAAAGCGTTGTTTTTGGACGGCAATGAAGAAATGACTGTTTTGCGATTTCACTTGCTCAGAAAGACTTAGAAAGTAGATTTTTGTGGGCAATGTTAGAAATGTCATGAGAAACAAGAATTATGTAAAAGAATTGATGTAAGTCATTGTTTCCAAGAGAAAGGGAGACCGGAGTGTAAAAAAGCGTTGTTTTTGGACGCCAATGAAGAAATGACTATGTTTTGTGATTTCTCTTGCTCAGAAAGACTTAGAAAGTTGATAATTGTGGGCAATGTTAGAAATGTCATGAGAAACAAGAATTATGTAAAAGAATTGATGTAAGTCATTGTTTCCAAGAGAGAGGGAGACAGGAGTGTAAAAAAGCGTTGTTTTTGGACGGCAATGAAGAAATGACTATGTTTTGCGATTTCTCCTGCTCAGAAAGACTTAGAAAGTTGATAATTGTGGGCAATGTTAGAAATGTCATGAGAAACAAGAATTATGTAAAAGAATTGATGTAAGTCATTGTTTCCAAGAGAAAGGGAGACCGGAGTGTAAAAAAGCGTTGTTTTTGGACGGCAATGAAGAAATGACTGTTTTGCGATTTCTCTTGCTCAGAAAGACTTAGAAAGTTGATAATTGTGGGCAATGTTAGAAATGTCATGAGAAACAAGAATTATGTAAAAGATTTGATGTAAGTCATTGTTTCCAAGAGAAAGGGAGACCGGAGTGTAAAAAAGCGTTGTTTTTGGACGGCAATGAAGAAATGACTCTTTTGCGATTTCTCTTGCTCAGAAAGACTTAGAAAGTTGATAATTGTGGGCAATGTTAGAAATGTCATGAGAAACAAGAATTATGTAAAAGAATTGATGTAAGTCATTGTTTCCAAGAGAAAGGGAGACCGGAGTGTAAAAAAGCGTTGTTTTTGGACGCCAATGAAGAAATGACTATGTTTTGCGATTTCTCTTGCTCAGAAAGACTTAGAAAGTTGATAATTGTGGGCAATGTTAGAAATGTCATGAGAAACAAGAATTATGTAAAAGAATTGATGTAAGTCATTGTTTCCAAGAGAAAGGGAGACCGGAGTGTAAAAAAGCGTTGTTTTTGGACGGCAATGAAGAAATGACTGTTTTGCGATTTCTCTTGCTCAGAAAGACTTAGAAAGTTGATAATTGTGGGCAATGTTAGAAATGTCATGAGAAACAAGAATTATGTAAAAGAATTGATGTAAGTCATTGTTTCCAAGAGAAAGGGAGACCGGAGTGTAAAAAAGCGTTGTTTTTGGACGGCAATGAAGAAATGACTGTTTTGCGATTTCTCTTGCTCAAAAAGACTTAGAAAGTTGATAATTGTGGGCAATGTTAGAAATGTCATGAGAAACAAGAATTATGTAAAAGAATTGATGTAAGTCATTGTTTCCAAGAGAAAGGGAGACCGGAGTGTAAAAAAGCGTTGTTTTTGGACGGCAATGAAGAAATGACTGTTTTGCGATTTCTCTTGCTCAGAAAGACTTAGAAAGTTGATAATTGTGGGCAATGTTAGAAATGTCATGAGAAACAAGAATTATGTAAAAGAATTGATGTAAGTCATTGTTTCCAAGAGAAAGGGAGACCGGAGTGTAAAAAAGCGTTGTTTTTGGACGGCAATGAAGAAATGACTGTTTTGCGATTTCTCTTGCTCAGAAAGACTTAGAAAGTTGATAATTGTCTGCAATGTTAGAAATGTCATGAGAAACAAGAATTATGTAAAAGAATTGATGTAAGTCATTGTTTCCAAGAGAAAGGGAGACCGGAGTGTAAAAAAGCGTTGTTTTTGGACGCCAATGAAGAAATGACTATGTTTTGCGATTTCTCTTGCTCAGAAAGACTTAGAAAGTTGATAATTGTGGGCAATGTTAGAAATGTCATGAGAAACAAAAATTATGTAAAAGAATTGATGTAAGTCATTGTTTCCAAGAGAAAGGGAGACAGGAGTGTAAAACAGCGTTGTTTTTGGACGGCAATGAAGAAATGACTATGTTTTGCGATTTCTCCTGCTCAGAAAGACTTAGAAAGTAGATAATTGTGGGCAATGTTAGAAATGTCATGAGAAACAAGAATTATGTAAAAGAATTGATGTAAGTCATTGTTTCCAAGAGAAAGGGAGACCGGAGTGTAAAAAAGCGTTGTTTTTGGACGCCAATGAAGAAATGACTATGTTTTGCGATTTCTCTTGCTCAGAAAGACTTAGAAAGTTGATAATTGTGGGCAATGTTAGAAATGTCATGAGAAACAAGAATTATGTAAAAGAATTGATGTAAGTCATTGTTTCCAAGAGAAAGGGAGACCGGAGTGTAAAAAAGCATTGTTTTTGGACGGCAATGAAGAAATGACTGTTTTGCGATTTCTCTTGCTCAGAAAGACTTAGAAAGTTGATAATTGTGGGCAATGTTAGAAATGTCATGAGAAACAAGAATTATGTAAAAGAATTGATGTAAGTCATTGTTTCCAAGAGAAAGGGAGACCGGAGTGTAAAAAAGCGTTGTTTTTGGACGGCAATGAAGAAATGACTGTTTTGCGATTTCTCTTGCTCAAAAAGACTTAGAAAGTTGATAATTGTGGGCAATGTTAGAAATGTCATGAGAAACAAGAATTATGTAAAAGAATTGATGTAAGTCATTGTTTCCAAGAGAAAGGGAGACAGGAGTGTAAAAAAGCGTTGTTTTTGGACGCCAATGAAGAAATGACTGTTTTGCGATTTCTCCTGCTCAGAAAGACTTAGAAAGTTGATAATTGTGGGCAATGTTAGAAATGTCATGAGAAACAAGAATTATGTAAAAGAATTGATGTAAGTCATTGTTTCCAAGAGAAAGGGAGACCGGAGTGTAAAAAAGCGTTGTTTTTGGACGGCAATGAAGAAATGACTGTTTTGCGATTTCTCTTGCTCAAAAAGACTTAGAAAGTTGATAATTGTGGGCAATGTTAGAAATGTCATGAGAAACAAGAATTATGTAAAAGAATTGATGTAAGTCATTGTTTCCAAGAGAAAGGGAGACAGGAGTGTAAAAAAGCGTTGTTTTTGGACGCCAATGAAGAAATGACTGTTTTGCGATTTCTCCTGCTCAGAAAGACTTAGAAAGTTGATAATTGTGGGCAATGTTAGAAATGTCATGAGAAACAAGAATTATGTAAAAGAATTGATGTAAGTCATTGTTTCCAAGAGAAAGGGAGACCGGAGTGTAAAAAAGCGTTGTTTTTGGACGGCAATGAAGAAATGACTGTTTTGCGATTTCTCTTGCTCAGAAAGACTTAGAAAGTTGATAATTGTCTGCAATGTTAGAAATGTAATGAGAAACAAGAATTATGTAAAAGAATTGATGTAAGTCATTGTGTCACGGGCACTAGGAGTCTTTACCCAGGGATCACCAGATGGTAGGCTTACCAGAGCAATGTAGATGGTAATAGGGTACTCTGGTAGCTGGGTGATCACGGAACATGAAATGATGACCGATGAGATGCTCAGGAAAGTCTATGACTAGCAACACTGGTAATAATGAGGTAATGATACACAAGGAACTGTATGGACAAGGACACGTGAAGGTAGTCAGTGGTCTGCGATAGCAAGTTGTACCACTGCTATAGTGAGGAGGAATGTCCAACAGAAACAAGGAGGTGATGAGAGTCAGCGGTCTGCGAGTAGCAAGTTGTACCGCTGTCTGAGTGAAGGAATGGAATCCAAGTGGAGGTATCCAGGTAGACAGTGGTCTGCGGTAGCAGGTTGTACCACTGCATATATATGTGAGGAGGTGCACGGGGGAAGACTGCAACACAGGATATACACAGGCACCTTATACACGATCCACAGTAATATGCACAATATAGGTATATATATATGTAAATGACTGATCAGGTCTGCAATCTAGAAAGTCTCTTGAAGTAGTCCAGCACAATGATAACACAGTCAATGATGGCAATAGACTCAGCGGAGAGCGGACTCCAGAGAGAACCAAACACAGTCCAGCAAGATATGCAATACACAGCACAGTCAATGAGAAGTATGCATACCGTGGTTCAGCAGTAGCAGTCAGATGGGATTGCAGCGGTACCTGAGCGGCTGGAGGCCGACTGGATAGGAAGTCCCTGGATAGGAGAAGCAGCGGTCTAGCAGGTGCAGCGCACAGGTGAGTAGACCGACAGGGACACGAATCCACAGGAGTCAGCAACACGTGGAACTGGACTCCTAGGAAACCCAGGAGAATGGAGATGATCCAGCAGAGGGTAGTAGAAGAGATACAAATCCAATGCTGACAGGAGGGTAGAGGCCAGTGGAACACGTGAAGGCGTGGAGAGTGGATCAGCAGGAGATGGACGATAGCGCTGACCACAGCGGCAGGACTCAGCGGCACACGGAGGTAACCAGTAGCAACCACAGGAACCAACAGCGATGAGAAACAGGAGTGCAGCGCAGGGCAGGAGCTGTAGATCACGAAGTGAAGCAGATGGTAATGAAAAGCGGCAGTCTCGAGGAAGGCACAGCAAAGATGAGATGAGAGTGTAGTGCACGGAGGCAGCGGATAGTAATCAGCTGGCAGTCACGATGTTGAACACAGGCGAGTTGCAAGCAGGAGACTGTAGTGCACAGAGGCAGCGGATAGTAGTCAGCTGGCAGTCACGATGTTGAACACAGGCGAGTTGCAAGCAGGAGACTGTAGTGCACAGAGGCAGCGGATAGTAGTCAGCTGGCAGTCACGATGTTAAACACAGGCGAGTTGCAAGCAGGAGACTGTAGTGCACGGAGGCAGCGGATAGCAATCAGCAAACAGACTTGATGAGAAGCAGGTGAGTGAGGTAAAAGCTGGAGTGCACGGAGGCAGCGGATAGCAATGAGCAAACAGTCACATTGATATAAAATAACGTTGAAGTGGTGTAGAAGACTGTAGTGCACGGAGGCAGCGGATAGGAATCAGCAAACAGTCATGATGATACAGTTGATGGTAGAAGTGGTATGGAACCACAGTAGTAGAAGTGGTTTGGAAACCACAGGAATCAGCAGCACTGAATACACAAGTAATACAGGAACACCTTCAGAGACTCATGAGGAATGAGACTCCAAGATCAGGCAACGTGGTAGTGACCACAGGTGCTTAATATAGGGAGGTTGCCTGATCTGCCAATTAAGTTAAAGGGGTATACACTGAAGTATAGAAAAGGGCTGCGCATGCGCAGACCCTCAGGATGGTGGACGGCCACGGTTCCTAAATGTCCGGGAAGAGGCACTCACGGTCCGGTGAGTGACAGTACCCCCCCTTTTAAAGGTGGGCACAGAACGCCTGGAACCGGGCTTGTCCGGATTTTTGGAGTAAAACTTCTTCAAAAGGGCAGGAGCATTAAGATCTTCAGCTTTGATCCAAGAGCGCTCCTCAGGACCAAAGCCCTTCCAATGAACGAGGAAGTGGAGGACTCCTCGCGAAATTTTTGCATCTAGTACCTCGGTAATCTCAAAATCCTCCTCCTGATGGACTTGAACTGGCTGCGGAGCTGAGGGAGGAGTTGAAAAACGGTTGATAATAAGAGGTTTGAGCAAAGATACATGGAAGGCATTAGAAATCCGAAGACTCTTAGGAAGAAGGAGTTTCACACATACTGGATTGATAACTTGAATGATCCTATATGGACCAATAAAACGAGGGGCGAATTTCATGGATGGAACCTTCAAACGAATATTTTTTGTGGATAACCAGACACGATCTCCAATTTTTAGTGGTGGAATAGCCCGCCTCTTCTTATCAGCGAAAGATTTATATTTGACAGATGTCTTCTTTAAACAGGTTCTAACCTGAGACCAGATATTTTTAAAGGTCTGACAAACAGTCTCCACCGCAGGAACTTGGGTGGGCGGGAGGGCAGGAAATTCCGGAAAAGACGGATGGTGACCGTAGACCACAAAGAATGGAGTTTTGGATGATGACTCATGGTACATGTTGTTATGGGCGAACTCAGCCCAAGGGAGTAACTCTACCCAGTTGTCTTGATTGGCTGATGAAAATATCCTTATAAAAGTCTCAAGATCTTGATTGACACGTTCGGTTTGTCCATTGGATTGTGGATGGTAAGAAGATGAGAGTGCTAATCGTATGCCCAAGGTTTTACAAAGGGCTCGCCAGAATCTGGACACGAATTGTACTCCTCTATCAGACACAATCTCAGATGGACATCCATGGATACGGAAGATCTCTTTAATGAAATGTTCAGCCAGGATAGACGAGGAAGGCAAACCAGACAGAGGGATGAAATGAGCCATCTTCGAAAATCTGTCCACTACCACCCAAATAGTGTTATGGTTCTTACTAGGTGGTAAGTCAGTAACGAAATCCATACTAATATGGGTCCATGGTTTGGACGGAATGGGTAGTGGTCGCAGCAACCCTGCTGGGGTTCTGCGGGAAGATTTGAATTGCGAACATAATTCACAGGAAGCAATGAACTCTTTGACGTCTCTCCTCATTGAAGGCCACCAGTAACTTCGAGAGAGGATCTCAAAAGTCTTGTGTTCACCGGCGTGTCCAGAAAAACGAGAGGCATGGAACCACGAAAGGATTTTCCTCCTTAGAGTAGAAGGCACGAGGGTCTTCCCAAATGGTAGCGTTTTGGTGGATGAAGCAGCCAGTGAGATACATTTGGGGTCTAGAATGGTATGGTTGGAAACCTCTTCTATATCAGAGGACGTAGCAAAGGCTCTAGATAAGGCATCAGCTTTTTTGTTCTTGGCAGCTGGTTTGAAGGTAATTATTAATTCAAAACGGGAAAAGAAAAGAGACCATCTTGCTTGACGAGGGTTCAAGCATTGGGCAGACTGGAGATATGACAAGTTCTTATGATCCGTGAAGATCGTCACCGGATGGCGAGCTCCCTCCAACAAGTATCTCCATTCCTCTAATGCGGCTTTGATAGCCAGTAATTCCTTGTCTCCGATGGTATAATTCTTCTCTGCGGGTAGGAGACCCCGAGAATAGAAGGCACAAGGGTGGAATTTTTGCTGTTCCGAGCGTTGGGAGAGAATAGCTCCTAAGCCCACATTAGAGGCATCTACTTCTAGGAAGAAGGGGAGTGTCACATCAGGCTGACGAAGGATTGGAGCCGAAGAGAAGGACTCTTTTAATGTTTGAAAGGCTTGAATAGCCTCAGTAGACCATTGCTTAGGATTAGCCCCTTTACGAGTCAGGGCCACAATAGGAGATGCAATGGAAGAAAAATCTTGAATGAAGCGTCTATAGTAATTGGCAAAACCTAAAAAACGCTGGATGGCACGAAGAGTAGTTGGCTGGGGCCAATGTAGTACAGCATTTACTTTGTCAGGATCCATCTTCAGACCAACTCCGGAAACAATATACCCCAAGAATGGAATCTGGGGTAATTCGAATGAACATTTTTCTAATTTACAGAACAATGAATTTTTCCGTAGCCTGGAGAGGACTTCTGCCACATGTTGGTGGTGAGAAGGCAGGTCCTGTGAAAAAATCAATATGTCGTCCAGGTAGACGACGACACATACATATAATAAGTCCCGAAAAATCTCATTAATGAAGCCCTGAAAAACAGCGGGGGCATTACATAGCCCGAAAGGCATTACCAGATATTCGTAATGCCCGTCTCTGGTGTTAAACGCCGTCTTCCATTCGTCACCGGAACGGATTCTGATTAAATTGTAAGCACCACGAAGATCCAACTTAGTAAAAATACGGGCTCCCTTGATGCGGTCAAATAGCTCAGTGATCAACGGAATGGGATACCGGTTCTTGATAGTAATGGCATTGAGTCCACGAAAATCTATACAAGGGCGTAATGATCCATCCTTCTTTTTGACAAAGAAGAACCCAGCTCCAGCGGGCGAGGTGGAAGGTCGAATGAACCCACGCTGGAGGTTCTCCCGTATATATTCAGATGTCGCTTGAGTTTCAGGTAACGAGAGTGGATAGACCCGGCCTCTGGGAGGAGTCTTGCCAGGAAGAAGATCAATCGGACAATCCCAAGAACGATGAGGAGGAAGACGTTCAGACTGAGCTTTATCAAAAACATCGGTAAATGAAGCATATTGAGGGGGGAGTCCCGGTGAAATAGCTGAGATGGAAGCTTGCTGTACCTTGAGAGGAATGACTTGGGAAAGGCAATGATGGTGACATTCAGGCCCCCAAGACGTGACTTGAGGGGTGCGCCAGTCAATCTGGGGAGAGTGACACTGAAGCCATGGAAGGCCTAGGACAATCGGACTTGTCGTAACAGGAAGAATTAAAAACGATATCTCTTCATGATGCAGAGCACCAATCTGAAGGGTTACTGGAGACGTACTCTGGGTGATGAGACCGTTGATGAGACGTGATCCATCGATAGCCGTCACAGTAATGGGAGTTTTTAAGGTAATCATTGGTAGAGACCATTGATTAACTAACGATTTGGAAATAAAATTTCCTGCTGCTCCGGAATCAATCAATGCCTGTGACTCAAAGGTTTTGGTAGCAAAGGAAATAGTCACATCAAAAGCGCAGACTTTAGATTTCATAGACGATGGAGAGGACTCCAGGGACCCTAACTTCACCTCTCCAGAACTAGTTAGGGCCTGGCATTTCCCGATCTCTTAGGGCAGGAGCTGAGGACATGAGTGGAATCAGCACAATAGATACAGAGTCTATTCTTGACTCTTCGTTTCCTCTCCTCAGAAGATAACTTGGAACGTCCAATCTCCATGGGAATCACAGCGGGTGACACTGGACGAAATTGAGGGTTAGAGCGAAAAGGTGCTTTAGCAGAAGTCGTTTTCTCAGCCTCTCTTTCACGAAATCTCATATCAACACGATGGCATAGAGAGATCAAATCTTCAAGTGACGAAGGAAGCTCTTGGGTAGTCAGTGCATCTTTAATTTTATCGGAAAGCCCCTGCCAGAAGGCGGCAACTAGGGCTTCAGTGTTCCACTGAAGTTCAGAGGCTAAGATCCTAAATTGAATGACGTACTGGCCTACAGTATGAGATCCTTGTCGCAGACGGAGGATGCTGGAAGCAGCGGAGGTCACACGACCTGGTTCATCGAACACACTTCGGAATGTAGAAATGAATTTGGCACTATCTTGTAATATTGGATCGTTCCTCTCCCACAGAGGGGAGGCCCAAGCCAGGGCTTGTCCTGAAAACAAAGAGATAAGATAGGCCACTCTGGAACGATGGGTAGAAAAATTTTGAGGTTGGAGCTCAAAATGGACTGAACATTGGTTAAGGAAACCCCTACAAGTTTTGGGGTCTCCATCGTACTTTGACGGAGTAGGCAGGTGAAGCGTGGAAGCTATAGACACCTGGGATGGCAATGGGGAAACGGAGGAAAGCACAGGAGCTTCAGTAGTAGCTGTCACAGTCTGTCCAGATGTTCCTTGGGAGGTTAATGACTGATAACACTGAAGTAACAGCTGTTGGCGGGCGTCCTGTTGCTCCACACGGCTAACCAGATGTTGCAGCATCTCTTTGGCGGTAGGTTCCACATCTGGGTCTGTCATGGCCTGATCTTACTGTCACGGGCACTAGGAGTCTTTACCCAGGGATCACCAGATGGTAGGCTTACCAGAGCAATGTAGATGGTAATAGGGTACTCTGGTAGCTGGGTGATCACGGAACATGAAATGATGACCGATGAGATGCTCAGGAAAGTCTATGACTAGCAACACTGGTAATAATGAGGTAATGATACACAAGGAACTGTATGGACAAGGACACGTGAAGGTAGTCAGTGGTCTGCGATAGCAAGTTGTACCACTGCTATAGTGAGGAGGAATGTCCAACAGAAACAAGGAGGTGATGAGAGTCAGCGGTCTGCGAGTAGCAAGTTGTACCGCTGTCTGAGTGAAGGAATGGAATCCAAGTGGAGGTATCCAGGTAGACAGTGGTCTGCGGTAGCAGGTTGTACCACTGCATATATATGTGAGGAGGTGCACGGGGGAAGACTGCAACACAGGATATACACAGGCACCTTATACACGATCCACAGTAATATGCACAATATAGGTATATATATATGTAAATGACTGATCAGGTCTGCAATCTAGAAAGTCTCTTGAAGTAGTCCAGCACAATGATAACACAGTCAATGATGGCAATAGACTCAGCGGAGAGCGGACTCCAGAGAGAACCAAACACAGTCCAGCAAGATATGCAATACACAGCACAGTCAATGAGAAGTATGCATACCGTGGTTCAGCAGTAGCAGTCAGATGGGATTGCAGCGGTACCTGAGCGGCTGGAGGCCGACTGGATAGGAAGTCCCTGGATAGGAGAAGCAGCGGTCTAGCAGGTGCAGCGCACAGGTGAGTAGACCGACAGGGACACGAATCCACAGGAGTCAGCAACACGTGGAACTGGACTCCTAGGAAACCCAGGAGAATGGAGATGATCCAGCAGAGGGTAGTAGAAGAGATACAAATCCAATGCTGACAGGAGGGTAGAGGCCAGTGGAACACGTGAAGGCGTGGAGAGTGGATCAGCAGGAGATGGACGATAGCGCTGACCACAGCGGCAGGACTCAGCGGCACACGGAGGTAACCAGTAGCAACCACAGGAACCAACAGCGATGAGAAACAGGAGTGCAGCGCAGGGCAGGAGCTGTAGATCACGAAGTGAAGCAGATGGTAATGAAAAGCGGCAGTCTCGAGGAAGGCACAGCAAAGATGAGATGAGAGTGTAGTGCACGGAGGCAGCGGATAGTAATCAGCTGGCAGTCACGATGTTGAACACAGGCGAGTTGCAAGCAGGAGACTGTAGTGCACAGAGGCAGCGGATAGTAGTCAGCTGGCAGTCACGATGTTGAACACAGGCGAGTTGCAAGCAGGAGACTGTAGTGCACAGAGGCAGCGGATAGTAGTCAGCTGGCAGTCACGATGTTAAACACAGGCGAGTTGCAAGCAGGAGACTGTAGTGCACGGAGGCAGCGGATAGCAATCAGCAAACAGACTTGATGAGAAGCAGGTGAGTGAGGTAAAAGCTGGAGTGCACGGAGGCAGCGGATAGCAATGAGCAAACAGTCACATTGATATAAAATAACGTTGAAGTGGTGTAGAAGACTGTAGTGCACGGAGGCAGCGGATAGGAATCAGCAAACAGTCATGATGATACAGTTGATGGTAGAAGTGGTATGGAACCACAGTAGTAGAAGTGGTTTGGAAACCACAGGAATCAGCAGCACTGAATACACAAGTAATACAGGAACACCTTCAGAGACTCATGAGGAATGAGACTCCAAGATCAGGCAACGTGGTAGTGACCACAGGTGCTTAATATAGGGAGGTTGCCTGATCTGCCAATTAAGTTAAAGGGGTATACACTGAAGTATAGAAAAGGGCTGCGCATGCGCAGACCCTCAGGATGGTGGACGGCCACGGTTCCTAAATGTCCGGGAAGAGGCACTCACGGTCCGGTGAGTGACACATTGTTTCCAAGAGAAAGGGAGACAGGAGTGTAAAAAAGCGTTGTTTTTGGACGGCAATGAAGAAATGACTATGTTTTGCGATTTCTCCTGCTCAGAAAGACTTAGAAAGTTGATAATTGTGGGCAATGTTAGAAATGTCATGAGAAACAAGAATTATGTAAAAGAATTGATGTAAGTCATTGTTTCCAAGAGAAAGGGAGACCGGAGTGTAAAAAAGCGTTGTTTTTGGACGGCAATGAAGAAATGATTGTTTTGCGATTTCTCTTGCTCAGAAAGACTTAGAAAGTTGATAATTGTGGGCAATGTTAGAAATGTCATGAGAAACAAGAATTATGTAAAAGAATTGATGTAAGTCATTGTTTCCAAGAGAAAGGGAGACCGGAGTGTAAAAAAGCGTTGTTTTTGGACGGCAATGAAGAAATGACTGTTTTGCGATTTCTCTTGCTCAGAAAGACTTAGAAAGTAGATTTTTGTGGGCAATGTTAGAAATGTCATGAGAAACAAGAATTATGTAAAAGAATTGATGTAAGTCATTGTTTCCAAGAGAAAGGGAGACCGGAGTGTAAAAAAGCGTTGTTTTTGGACGCCAATGAAGAAATGACTATGTTTTGCGATTTCTCTTGCTCAGAAAGACTTAGAAAGTTGATAATTGTGGGCAATGTTAGAAATGTCATGAGAAACAAGAATTATGTAAAAGAATTGATGTAAGTCATTGTTTCCAAGAGAAAGGGAGACAGGAGTGTAAAAAAGCGTTGTTTTTGGACGGCAATGAAGAAATGACTATGTTTTGCGATTTCTCCTGCTCAGAAAGACTTAGAAAGTTGATAATTGTGGGCAATGTTAGAAATGTCATGAGAAACAAGAATTATGTAAAAGAATTGATGTAAGTCATTGTTTCCAAGAGAAAGGGAGACCGGAGTGTAAAAAAGCGTTGTTTTTGGACGGCAATGAAGAAATGACTGTTTTGCGATTTCTCTTGCTCAGAAAGACTTAGAAAGTTGATAATTGTGGGCAATGTTAGAAATGTCATGAGAAACAAGAATTATGTAAAAGATTTGATGTAAGTCATTGTTTCCAAGAGAAAGGGAGACCGGAGTGTAAAAAAGCGTTGTTTTTGGACGCCAATGAAGAAATGACTATGTTTTGCGATTTCTCTTGCTCAGAAAGACTTAGAAAGTTGATAATTGTGGGCAATGTTAGAAATGTCATGAGAAACAAGAATTATGTAAAAGAATTGATGTAAGTCATTGTTTCCAAGAGAAAGGGAGACAGGAGTGTAAAAAAGCGTTGTTTTTGGACGGCAATGAAGAAATGACTATGTTTTGCGATTTCTCCTGCTCAGAAAGACTTCGAAAGTTGATAATTGTGGGCAATGTAAGAAATGTCATGAGAAACAAGAATTATGTAAAAGAATTGATGTAAGTCATTGTTTCCAAGAGAAAGGGAGACAGAAGTGTAAAAAAGCGTTGTTTTTGGACGGCAATGAAGAAATGACTATGTTTTGCGATTTCTCCTGCTCAGAAAGACTTAGAAAGTTGATAATTGTGGGCAATGTTAGAAATGTCATGAGAAACAAGAATTATGTAAAAGAATTGATGTAAGTCATTGTTTCCAAGAGAAAGGGGGACCGGAGTGTAAAAAAGCGTTGTTTTTGGACGGCAATGAAAAAATGACTGTTTTGCGATTTCTCCTGCTCAGAAAGACTTAGAAAGTAGATAATTGTGGGCAATGTAAGAAATGTCATGAGAAACAAGAATTATGTAAAAGAATTGATGTAAGTCATTGTTTCCAAGAGAAAGGGAGACAGGAGTGTAAAAAAGCGTTGTTTTTAGACGGCAATGAAGAAATGACTGTTTTGCGATTTCTCCTGCTCAGAAAGACTTAGAAAGTTGATAATTGTGGGCAATGTTAGAAATGTCATGAGAAACAAGAATTATGTAAAAGAATTGATGTAAGTCATTGTTTCCAAGAGAAAGGGAGACAGGAGTGTAAAAAAGCGTTGTTTTTGGACGGCAATGAAGAAATTACTATGTTTTGCGATTTCTCTTGCTCAGAAAGACTTAGAAAGTTGATATTTGTGGGCAATGTAAGAAATGTCATGAGAAACAAGAATTATGTAAAAGAATTGATGTAAGTCATTAGTTCCAAGAGAAAGGGAGACAGGAGTGTAAAAAAGCGTTGTTTTTGGACGCCAATGAAGAAATGACTGTTTTGCGATTTCTCTTGCACAGAAAGACTTAGAAAGTTGATAATTGTGGGCAATGTTAGAAATGTCATGAGAAACAAGAATTATGTAAAAGAATTGATGTAAGTCATTGTTTCCAAGAGAAAGGGAGACAGGAGTGTAAAAAAGCGTTGTTTTTGGACGGCAATGAAGAAATGACTATGTTTTGCGATTTCTCCTGCTCAGAAAGACTTAGAAAGTTAATAATTGTGGGCAATGTTAGAAATGTCATGAGAAACAAGAATTATGTAAAAGAATTGATGTAAGTCATTGTTTCCAAGAGAAAGGGAGACCGGAGTGTAAAAAAGCGTTGTTTTTGGACGGCAATGAAGAAATGACTGTTTTGCGATTTCTCTTGCTCAGAAAGACTTAGAAAGTTGATAATTGTGGGCAATGTTAGAAATGTCATGAGAAACAAGAATTATGTAAAAGAATTGATGTAAGTCATTGTTTCCAAGAGAAAGGGAGACCGGAGTGTAAAAAAGCGTTGTTTTTGGACGGCAATGAAGAAATGACTATGTTTTGCGATTTCTCCTGCTCAGAAAGACTTAGAAAGTTGATAATTGTGGGCAATGTTAGAAATGTCATGAGAAACAAGAATTATGTAAAAGAATTGATGTAAGTCATTGTTTCCAAGAGAAAGGGAGACAGGAGTGTAAAAAAGCGTTGTTTTTGGACGGCAATGAAGAAATGACTATGTTTTGCGATTTCTCCTGCTCAGAAAGACTTAGAAAGTAGATAATTGTGGGCAATGTTAGAAATGTCATGAGAAACAAGAATTATGTAAAAGAATTGATGTAAGTCATTGTTTCCAAGAGAAAGGGAGACCGGAGTGTAAAAAAGCGTTGTTTTTGGACGCCAATGAAGAAATGACTATGTTTTGCGATTTCTCTTGCTCAGAAAGACTTAGAAAGTTGATAATTGTGGGCAATGTTAGAAATGTCATGAGAAACAAGAATTATGTAAAAGAATTGATGTAAGTCATTGTTTCCAAGAGAAAGGGAGACCGGAGTGTAAAAAAGCGTTGTTTTTGGACGGCAATGAAGAAATGACTGTTTTGCGATTTCTCTTGCTCAGAAAGACTTAGAAAGTTGATAATTGTGGGCAATGTTAGAAATGTCATGAGAAACAAGAATTATGTAAAAGAATTGATGTAAGTCATTGTTTCCAAGAGAAAGGGAGACCGGAGTGTAAAAAAGCGTTGTTTTTGGACGGCAATGAAGAAATGACTGTTTTGCGATTTCTCTTGCTCAAAAAGACTTAGAAAGTTGATAATTGTGGGCAATGTTAGAAATGTCATGACAAACAAGAATTATGTAAAAGAATTGATGTAAGTCATTGTTTCCAAGAGAAAGGGAGACAGGAGTGTAAAAAAGCGTTGTTTTTGGACGCCAATGAAGAAATGACTATGTTTTGCGATTTCTCCTGCTCAGAAAGACTTAGAAAGTTGATAATTGTGGGCAATGTTAGAAATGTCATGACAAACAAGAATTATGTAAAAGAATTGATGTAAGTCATTGTTTCCAAGAGAAAGGGAGACCGGAGTGTAAAAAAGCGTTGTTTTTGGACGGCAATGAAGAAATGACTGTTTTGCGATTTCTCTTGCTCAGAAAGACTTAGAAAGTTGATAATTGTCTGCAATGTTAGAAATGTAATGAGAAACAAGAATTATGTAAAAGAATTGATGTAAGTCATTGTTTCCAAGAGAAAGGGAGACAGGAGTGTAAAAAAGCGTTGTTTTTGGACGGCAATGAAGAAATGACTATGTTTTGCGATTTCTCCTGCTCAGAAAGACTTAGAAAGTTGATAATTGTGGGCAATGTTAGAAATGTCATGAGAAACAAGAATTATGTAAAAGAATTGATGTAAGTCATTGTTTCCAAGAGAAAGGGAGACCGGAGTGTAAAAAAGCGTTGTTTTTGGACGGCAATGAAGAAATGACTGTTTTGCGATTTCTCTTGCTCAGAAAGACTTAGAAAGTTGATAATTGTGGGCAATGTTAGAAATGTCATGAGAAACAAGAATTATGTAAAAGAATTGATGTAAGTCATTGTTTCCAAGAGAAAGGGAGACCGGAGTGTAAAAAAGCGTTGTTTTTGGACGCCAATGAAGAAATGACTATGTTTTGCGATTTCTCTTGCTCAGAAAGACTTAGAAAGTTGATAATTGTGGGCAATGTTAGAAATGTCATGAGAAACAAGAATTATGTAAAAGAATTGATGTAAGTCATTGTTTCCAAGAGAAAGGGAGACAGGAGTGTAAAAAAGCGTTCTTTTTGGACGGCAATGAAGAAATGACTATGTTTTGCGATTTCTCCTGCTCAGAAAGACTTAGAAAGTTGATAATTGTGGGCAATGTTAGAAATGTCATGAGAAACAAGAATTATGTAAAAGAATTGATGTAAGTCATTGTTTCCAAGAGAAAGGGAGACCGGAGTGTAAAAAAGCGTTGTTTTTGGACGGCAATGAAGAAATGACTGTTTTGCGATTTCTCTTGCTCAGAAAGACTTAGAAAGTTGATAATTGTGGGCAATGTTAGAAATGTCATGAGAAACAAGAATTATGTAAAAGAATTGATGTAAGTCATTGTTTCCAAGAGAAAGGGAGACCGGAGTGTAAAAAAGCGTTGTTTTTGGACGGCAATGAAGAAATGACTGTTTTGCGATTTCTCTTGCTCAGAAAGACTTAGAAAGTTGATAATTGTGGGCAATGTTAGAAATGTCATGAGAAACAAGAATTATGTAAAAGAATTGATGTAAGTCATTGTTTCCAAGAGAAAGGGAGACCGGAGTGTAAAAAAGCGTTGTTTTTGGACGGCAATGAAGAAATGACTGTTTTGCGATTTCTCTTGCTCAGAAAGACTTAGAAAGTTGATAATTGTGGGCAATGTTAGAAATGTCATGAGAAACAAGAATTATGTAAAAGAATTGATGTAAGTCATTGTTTCCAAGAGAAAGGGAGACCGGAGTGTAAAAAAGCGTTGTTTTTGGACGGCAATGAAGAAATGACTATGTTTTGCGATTTCTCTTGCTCAGAAAGACTTAGAAAGTTGATAATTGTGGGCAATGTTAGAAATGTCATGAGAAACAAGAATTATGTAAAAGAATTGATGTAAGTCATTGTTTCCAAGAGAAAGGGAGACAGGAGTGTAAAAAAGCGTTGTTTTTGGACGGCAATGAAGAAATGACTATGTTTTGCGATTTTTCCTGCTCAGAAAGACTTAGAAAGTAGATTTTTGTGGGCAATGTTAGAAATGTCATGAGAAACAAGAATTATGTAAAAGAATTGATGTAAGTCATTGTTTCCAAGAGAAAGGGAGACCGGAGTGTAAAAAAGCGTTGTTTTTGGACGGCAATGAAGAAATGACTGTTTTGCGATTTCTCTTGCTCAGAAAGACTTAGAAAGCTGATAATTGTGGGCAATGTTAGAAATGTCATGAGAAACAAGAATTATGTAAAAGAATTGATGTAAGTCATTGTTTCCAAGAGAAAGGGAGACCGGAGTGTAAAAAAGCGTTGTTTTTGGACGGCAATGAAGAAATGACTATGTTTTGCGATTTCTCCTGCTCAGAAAGACTTAGAAAGTTGATAATTGTGGGCAATGTAAGAAATGTCATGAGAAACAAGAATTATGTAAAAGAATTGATGTAAGTCATTGTTTCCAAGAGAAAGGGAGACCGGAGTGTAAAAAAGCGTTGTTTTTGGACGGCAATGAAGAAATGACTGTTTTGCGATTTCTCTTGCTCAGAAAGACTTAGAAAGTTGATAATTGTGGGCAATGTTAGAAATGTCATGAGAAACAAGAATTATGTAAAAGAATTGATGTAAGTCATTGTTTCCAAGAGAAAGGGAGACAGGAGTGTAAAAAAGCGTTGTTTTTGGACGCCAATGAAGAAATGACTATGTTTTGCGATTTCTCTTGCTCAGAAAGACTTAGAAAGTTGATAATTGTGGGCAATGTTAGAAATGTCATGAGAAACAAGAATTATGTAAAAGAATTGATGTAAGTCATTGTTTCCAAGAGAAAGGGAGACCGGAGTGTAAAAAAGCGTTGTTTTTGGACGGCAATGAAGAAATGACTGTTTTGCGATTTCTCTTGCTCAGAAAGACTTAGAAAGTTGATAATTGTCTGCAATGTTAGAAATGTAATGAGAAACAAGAATTATGTAAAAGAATTGATGTAAGTCATTGTTTCCAAGAGAAAGGGAGACAGGAGTGTAAAAAAGCGTTGTTTTTGGACGGCAATGAAGAAATGACTATGTTTTGCGATTTCTCCTGCTCAGAAAGACTTAGAAAGTTGATAATTGTGGGCAATGTTAGAAATGTCATGAGAAACAAGAATTATGTAAAAGAATTGATGTAAGTCATTGTTTCCAAGAGAAAGGGAGACCGGAGTGTAAAAAAGCGTTGTTTTTGGACGGCAATGAAGAAATGACTGTTTTGCGATTTCTCTTGCTCAGAAAGACTTAGAAAGTTGATAATTGTGGGCAATGTTAGAAATGTCATGAGAAACAAGAATTATGTAAAAGAATTGATGTAAGTCATTGTTTCCAAGAGAAAGGGAGACCGGAGTGTAAAAAAGCGTTGTTTTTGGACGCCAATGAAGAAATGACTATGTTTTGCGATTTCTCTTGCTCAGAAAGACTTAGAAAGTTGATAATTGTGGGCAATGTTAGAAATGTCATGAGAAACAAGAATTATGTAAAAGAATTGATGTAAGTCATTGTTTCCAAGAGAAAGGGAGACAGGAGTGTAAAACAGCGTTGTTTTTGGACGGCAATGAAGAAATGACTATGTTTTGCGATTTCTCCTGCTCAGAAAGACTTAGAAAGTAGATAATTGTGGGCAATGTTAGAAATGTCATGAGAAAGAAGAATTATGTAAAAGAATTGATGTAAGTCATTGTTTCCAAGAGAAAGGGAGACCGGAGTGTAAAAAAGCGTTGTTTTTGGACGCCAATGAAGAAATGACTGTTTTGCGATTTCTCCTGCTCAGAAAGACTTAGAAAGTTGATAATTGTGGGCAATGTTAGAAATGTCATGAGAAACAAGAATTATGTAAAAGAATTGATGTAAGTCATTGTTTCCAAGAGAAAGTGAGACCGGAGTGTAAAAAAGCGTTGTTTTTGGACGGCAATGAAGAAATGACTGTTTTGCGATTTCTCTTGCTCAGAAAGACTTAGAAAGTTGATAATTGTCTGCAATGTTAGAAATGTCATGAGAAACAAGAATTATGTAAAAGAATTGATGTAAGTCATTGTTTCCAAGAGAAAGGGAGACAGGAGTGTAAAAAAGCGTTGTTTTTGGACGGCAATGAAGAAATGACTATGTTTTGCGATTTCTCCTGCTCAGAAAGACTTAGAAAGTTGATAATTGTGGGCAATGTTAGAAATGTCATGAGAAACAAGAATTATGTAAAAGAATTGATGTAAGTCATTGTTTCCAAGAGAAAGGGAGACCGGAGTGTAAAAAAGCGTTGTTTTTGGACGGCAATGAAGAAATGACTGTTTTGCGATTTCTCTTGCTCAGAAAGACTTAGAAAGTTGATAATTGTGGGCAATGTTAGAAATGTCATGAGAAACAAGAATTATGTAAAAGAATTGATGTAAGTCATTGTTTCCAAGAGAAAGGGAGACCGGAGTGTAAAAAAGCGTTGTTTTTGGACGGCAATGAAGAAATGACTGTTTTGCGATTTCTCTTGCTCAGAAAGACTTAGAAAGTTGATAATTGTGGGCAATGTTAGAAATGTCATGAGAAACAAGAATTATGTAAAAGAATTGATGTAAGTCATTGTTTCCAAGAGAAAGGGAGACAGGAGTGTAAAAAAGCGTTGTTTTTGGACGGCAATGAAGAAATGACTATGTTTTGCGATTTCTCCTGCTCAGAAAGACTTAGAAAGTTGATAATTGTGGGCAATGTTAGAAATGTCATGAGAAAGAAGAATTATGTAAAAGAATTGATGTAAGTCATTGTTTCCAAGAGAAAGGGAGACCGGAGTGTAAAAAAGCGTTGTTTTTGGACGGCAATGAAAAAATTACTGTTTTGCGATTTCTCTTGCTCAGAAAGACTTAGAAAGTTGATAATTGTGGGCAATGTAAGAAATGTCATGAGAAACAAGAATTATGTAAAAGAATTGATGTAAGTCATTGTTTCCAAGAGAAAGGGAGACAGGAGTGTAAAAAAGCATTGTTTTTAGACGGCAATGAAGAAATGACTGTTTTGCGATTTCTCCTGCTCAGAAAA